>NW_010125362.1:0-45613 GCF_000699245.1 Pterocles gutturalis
ATATATATATTCAGAATATATATTCATATTCATATATATGAATATATTCAGAATATATATATATTCTATATATTCAGAATATATCCGTGTACCATTAGGCTTGAAAGTGCTGACATGGCACTCAGTATTTCTGGCATTTTCAGCTGAAAACTTCTGCACGTCCTCTGTGGTCTTCTGTGCTCACTGAATACAAAAATGTTTTTCCTGTGTGTTCAGCTCAGGCTGAGACTGTTGAGGTTGTCTGTTTTTTATATGGCTTAATTTGAAACTATCTTACTTCTGTTGGAACAGTCAAAGTATTGATAGACTCTGAGGATTTATTTGTTACTTAGGAACGCTCAGAAAAATTGAGACAAATTGAATAGCTGTGTACACTTAATGTATGCAAAGTAAAACACGGACACCATTGGCAAAAGCTTCACAATACCCTGTATTATGTTGATTTATACCCAGCTAGGTGTGTTATGGGATGGAGTTTATGAGTGATGTGACCTAAACAAAAGAGCACTCCAGTTGCTGCCAACATCAGATTCCAGACGACTCTTGACTGTAACGAGATGCTTTCCATGTAGTATTACCGCATACTGTGTAAAGGTAACCATAGGTTACTTCACGGAATTGCAAAGAACGAGCATTTTGGGAAATTCCTATTCCTGGTGTCTGTTTTCAGCATTGCTGCTAAGTATTTTACCACTTCAGATTTGTCAGTGGTTGCCAGACCGTCTTGTTTAGAAGTAGATCTGGAGGCAATCTGTACCTCTGCCCCTCCTGAGTTCTGTTAGGAGCAGAAGTGCCTTTGTGTAATGAGCGAAACAGGACCCTGCAAAATCCCTTCCGTTGAAGGAGTTCTGGAGCCTGCTGCATTTAGCCTAATGCAGTAAGCGTGGGGTTCCTGATGTATGTGAGACCCTCTGAAGAACGGAGAATCTGGCCTTTTCCACGGCTGATTACTGTTTCTCAACTGCCAAGACAAATACAATGTCTGTAAACATTCTCTACCCTGCTCAGGATCAGAGCGGTTTTGCATTTTAGCCTTGGCCAGCAACAGTCCTTTAATACTGGTGAGCCTGCACGCTCCGCAGCTTTCTCAACACGGTATAAAGCACGCCAGCTTAGCCCAGGCACCGGCCCTGCCAGGATACTGGGTTTTGGGGATCAGCGCTGCCCAATCCATGGTAATGGTGGTATCATCTGTTCCAGAGGTTTTCAAAGCTCAGAGATGCAGAAACAGTAAGGGGTGTTTTTCAGCTGACGTCCTCCTATCAGAATATTAATCTTAAGATCTTCCTCAAGCATCTCTTTAATTGAGGGTTGGAACTGAATTTCAGGATGCAGAACGTGCTCTTCCCAGATCCTTCCCTGACCTCCTGCCCCACATCCTCCCTTAGCAGGTCAGTGCACGCTGCTGTCCCTTGTCATCCTGTCAACCTGAGCAGTCTGTAAATGGTCCCTAGGCTCTGGGTGATGATTACCGTATCGTTCCTCCTCCTTCTGCAAGCTGCTTATGGAGGAAGAGACGAGAATGCATTGGAAATTGCTTGCTCATACATGGCTCATTTTAGATTTTTAGATCATCTCCTGCTTGTATCATTTGCCAAGACCATCAGACAGGAACCTGCCCAGGTACCTGTGCTCATACGTGGCTCATAGCCCAATTTTTAGATCATCTCCTGCTTGTATCATTTGCCAAGACCATCAGACAGGAACCTGCCCAGGTACCTGCCCTGTCCACCTCTTGGTGCACAGCCTCACTTCACACATCACAAAAGTTACAGTTTCAGAGAGATCTTACCTATCCCTTCCTGACAGCAGGCATCAAAAGCAGATGTGGCATCAATGCTGGAAATGGGCTGCGCACAGGAGGATCAGTGTCCCTACTAAATTGTTACATTGCTATTTTTTCTCATCAAAAGGAACTCTCTTCATCTGCTTTCAGAAGAGGCTCCTAAACTCAGCCAGCACCAAACTCCCAGCAAATGTCCTTTCACAGTTTCAGATTTCAGCTCCGTGGCCTCTGACTGTACGTTCCTTTAATACATTCACAACTCCTCGGGGAGATCTAAGCCAGAAATAACCAACACTGGCGCAAGCCAGGCCTCCTGCTTTAAGGCACTCTGTGTTTCTTTTCCCGCCATACACACACTTGCTCATCTCCAAAACTCACATTTCCTGATGCGTTTGCATCGCCTGCACTGAAATGAGGTGTTACCGGGTAGCCGAGAGGGGGGTGCTGCGTCCACCGCTGCCGATTTGGCTGGCTGCAGGAGGACAAAGGACTCTTAACATTTCTCTGCAGTCCCCTCTTTGCTTGGCATACTGTTCATTTCAATAATAAAGTGTTTCCTTTCATTCTCCAACAGGCAGGCCCCTGCCAGAGCCGTAATTGTTCACAGATGACTCATTTTGGCTGTAGGATCAAAACGAGGGAAAAGTGCTGTTTGCACAGTCTTTGAAACGGGCAAGATGGGAAGAGATGTTCACGCTTGATATTTGTGCCATATGTTGTTTCTAAATTTTATTATAGAGCCTTTACATTTCAAAAGAGATTCTAGTCTTGTCCTGGGGATGATTTAGAAAGAAGAAGATAGTAGAGTTGGGAGTTAGACCAAGATTAGCAAAGACCGACTCCGTAGCTTCAGCTGCGAAGCAGCAGCCTGCAGGGCTGGGGGAGGCTGTGCCGCAGTGGACGGTCCAACGGGTCCCTTTCTACTGTGATATCTATAGATCTGTGCGTTGTCTAGGTGCTGCAGACTCAGCTGTGGTTTTTATCAAAGTCACATTGAACTTCTCATTCTTTGTAGAGTTTGTTTTGAAATCTTGCATTTTGAGTTGTAGCAGGTGGTGGCATTTTCTTCTCTGAAAATCTAATGAACGTATGCAGAATGCTTCTCCCGAACAGTCTCAAGGACTGAGCAGTACTTTGCTTGGTTTGGTGTTAGCTCTCTTTTTGAAGAGTTACGTGCTTTCTCCAGGAGTGCCTGTGGTGGAGTTCAGCACAGAGGTCAAGAGCGAAGTTCTTTTTCAGGGTGGAGAATGAGGAAATGGTGTGAGGGTTCCTGCATTGCTCTTCATGAGCCAGTGTGTGCTCTGTCAGTTAGCAGCTATTATTTGTGTCTCCTATGAAGACTCTTTTGGAGCCACCCAACTATATAAAATAAAACACCAAACAGGCATCAGAAAACTTGCCTTCTTTGCAGTAGTATATTGTTTTCACTAATGAATTGCGCAAACCAGATCATCCAACGCTGCTGCCACATGGATGTACCAGGACCTTGAGGAGAAGCTGTTGTTGCACAGCCCTTTGCAGGAGCTCAAAGGAGAGTTACCCTTGCTAACCCAGTCAAAGAGAGTATATTAGAAGAATAAACGTATACATGCAGTAGGAAGAGTTTTGGCTGTAGTTTTTTCCTCCAAAAATATGATGGGCATATTAGCAGAGTGGGTATATCTAGACTAGATAGTTACTCCTGTGAGTGGAAGAGCTGTATGAGTCAAGAGGAAGATAAGCAGAGGTTCTGTTTGAACTGATGCTGCGATAGGAGATGATTACGTCATCATTTGGCAGGAATAGCTGTGTGCCTTGCTAGATGGTTTCTACCATTTTCAATCAGAATGTCACTTATCAGCTTATCAACCAGTTCTCTGCACAGGGCTTGTGAGGTCATCGAGGTAAAGACCTGACGGTGTGAGAGTTTGGGGGATGGATTGTGACTTGGTAGAGCTTGGGGACTGGAGGTGTTAGCTGTTTTCGCGGAGGTGCCACACTTAGAACCATCCTGGGTATGGCTCTTAGTTTGATTTAGTATTTCTGCTGTTTTAAGGAGTGTCTTCACTTTTTGCAATCAGCTGAACTTGGACAATAACTTCTCTCAGACCAGCACTGTGTTGTTGTGCCAGAAGGAAGAACGTAAATTAAATAAACCACCCTCACAATGGTATTTAAAAATTGATTGCAGGATTTCCACTTGGTTTTGTAAACTGGTCTTTAAAAACAATGGCTGCATTTTCATTTTTTAGCTTGTTAACAGGGTATTCTTTTAAAATAAATGGTGTTTTCTGTGATGCGCTGTCATGTAAGCCTGATAAGGAAGATGGTAAAGAACATACTTGCCAAAATATTCCTGGGAAGAGTAATCGGATGCCAAAAAGCAAGTAAAACAAGCAACTATATTTGTAGTGTAGTTTGCAAATTATGTGGCAAGGAAAGGAAGAAAATAATCTGTCACATGAAAAATGACGTTTGGATTATGTGTATATAAATCAGTGATTTGTTATATGAGTGTAAGATCATTATCAGGCACTTAAACATGAATCGGAAGTGTCTAATCTATTAATTAATCAGGAAGTAAGTTTTACATAGCATGTGTAATCAAGTTAATGTTTCATTTCACTTGTCAACGTAGATGCTGTTTTCTATGGTTTGTTATCATGGGATTAAACACCCCAAGAGTTGATTCATACTGCCGTGTGAATCTCACGTGTCCTTATACTGCGCTTTGGAACCAGCTCCGCATCAGGAGGTGAGCACAGTGTCTGCTTCCCTGGGAGCAACCTGGATTCCTCGGGTTAGGTAACTGTCGTTTGTGCACCAAGCGAGTTGCTAGGCTACCCTAACACCTGTAAAACCCTTTTCTTCCCCCCACCGTGAGTTAAACCAGACTAGAATTCCATGCAAGCAAGGACAGTGATGCCCTGCAGCAACTTTCGGGAAGGTTGTTCTTTCTTTTCTGACCTTTCAGCACACTGCATTGGAAAGCCATTATATTAGAACACGCAATAAATCGCTGAGACTTCTGCTAGATGCCAGACTTTTATCAACTTGTTCCCTGCAGGGACACAACAGCAAGTTTATGACTGAAATACAAAGTAAAAATATTTTTAGGAGTTAATTTTTTTTGTTATATGAGCGTTTTGATCAAGGTTAATGCAGAATACACAGTTTATTACAATCATTTAATATTACATCTAATAATTAGATTCCTAACCTAAAGGTGATGATTTTTTTAAATTCAAATTTGCAGATAGGAAAGTAGAGATGAGCATCTAATTCATGTCTGCATAGGTAGGGAGCAGCATGTGAGTGTGTTACTTGTATTAACATTGATAGCCCATAATAATAACTGAATATCAGAGGTCCACATGCAAGCTGTTCACTAGATGTTAGAATTCCCTCTTGATTTCTGAAGTTCTGTCCTTTCTCCCGCAATGACACAAAGCAGTCTACTTTCTGCGAGACGGCTGGCAGTCCTTGTCTTTGACGGTTTGTCTTCTGCATTTCCTATTGCAATGTTTAAATCTTCTGTGATCATAAAACTTCAACATCTAGGCTCTCTTTCCTGTTAAAGGTTGGACCAGCTGATCTATTGGTTTGACAAAACAATTTTTTTTCTGAATATTTCATTTGAACAAAAAGGCTATTTTTAAAATCATCATGATAGTAAAAAAAAAGTGCAAGAAGAAAAATGGCATCACCAGGTGGTAAGCGTCATGGTTAATATTAGCACAAATCTGGGAAAAAATTTCCATCGTTGTGTATTATTGTAAATAAAATATTTCCAGTCAGTTGTTTTACAAGAATGAAGTGAATCATCTCTGAGCAACCCAGACAACTTTCTTCATTCTCCTGCTGTTCTCCTGAGTCTGGAGCACTGGTGGCACCCGGTGCGTTTGGTGTGTTGCATCGCTCCTCCCGCGCCGAGTGGAACGAGCGCCTGTGTCGGCTGTCAGAAGGAATTCTTTATGGCGGGACCCTTCTGCTGAAAGGAAATGTGTTTGTTTTAGTCTGGCTGGCTGGGTGACCCCTGTAAATAGCTGTGTTAGCTCAACTGTAGGCAGAGAAGGAGTAAAAGCGTTTCAATGAATCCATTCCAGTTGGCTGTAAGCTGAGTTCGCCGAAAGCCCCGTGGGTCAGCTGCGGAGGGCACAGTGGAGAACTGCCATAACTCTGTCCTGGAGAGGGAAATGGGAGATCTTTGGAAACCCAGAGCTGAAGTTACACATCTAATCACTCAATGGATCATTGTTAACATTTTAGTGTAGTAATAAGGTTTTTTGTAAAGAATAATCAGGCTTAAACAAATCTTTCCCCCAGCAGCTCCTCATGGCAGATGCGCAGTGCTAGGAAGTGTTGTGCGGTTCCCACTGATGCGTGAGGAGCTTTGTCTGATGTGAGCTTTTGTACAAGATTTTTCTTTTTGGTTTGGGAATTTTTGCAATACAATGGAGACTTTACACTCATGTTTTTTTTTCTCCTGGGTTGGAAGCAGCAGGCTGTTTAGAGGCACAGGATGTTTGATTCTGGTAAAAGTGTGTTCACAAATTTCTGCTGGACTCCATGTGTTTAATTACATCATTAGGTCTACGGAAATCATAGCGCAGATCTTAAGATAGATTTTGACTTTCTAAATTTTATGAGCGTCATTACCAGTCAGGTTATAAACCAAGTTATCCGAGTGGAGTGTTCTTTATCATTACAAATACATGTCAATAAATTTAGAGTAAGTTAACTGATTTTATTTTGGTCTGTCGCAGCTCATTGAAAGCTGATTTGAAAAGGTTTGTGTCCTTTAGCTCTATTGTTCTACTGGGAAGTCGTCAGGAAGCGTGTTCTGCTTTGAGGTCAGTCCGTGTGTTTCGTCCCTGTTCTCCTGCAGTACCGAGTTCATCGCGTGGCGCAGGAAACGTCTCCGATGGGGTTCTCAGACACGCCGACTCTCCTTGGCGTTACTGTAACCTGCCCGGGGACTGAGCAGCCCTTCCGATGTGAATCACTGCGTGTGTTTTTCACAAAGCTCTACACGTCCTTCCAGCACAATGAATAACATGTTTGTCGACCTCCTGTTTGCCTGCTCCACACTGGTTTGGAGCCGGTGTGTTGTGCTGAGTTCCCACTGTCAAGAAGCTGTATGCAGAGATCGAGTGTGGTCCAAAACTCAGCTTATTCATAGACTTGTAGGGAATCAGAGGTGGAATTCCTAGGATCTGTTTTATTTCTCTTGCTTCCTTGGTTGTGTGTGGTATTTGACAAACAACTCTTTGTTCACATTTTTGAAATGTATGATGATACATTCTTAAAATCAGGACATTATTTATTAGAAGCCAACTTTCCTGCTTGACACTGGGCACTTTGCTTTGAATTTGTTTAAACCTGAGGGGAGGAGAGGAGGTTTGTGTGTTTTAAGTACATTAAAAAGCTGAACAAGTATTTGCAAAAGCATCTATGCTCTGTTGGATGAGAGACACTGCAGAAAAAAAAAAATTATTATGCTTGATACTTCTTTGTCACGAGGGGATTGTCTTGAGAGAGCAAGGAAGCTCCAGTAATTCTTTAGGCAAGGACTAAGGGATCCGGGTGTGCACCTAGCTCTGCCCCAGCCTTCCCACGTGAGCTTGTGTAAATCACTTGGGGCTTCACTCCTCCACTTGTGAACTGGGCCCAGGAATTTTTTCACTTGGGGTGTGTGCTGTAGTGTGTGTATTTAGTGAGATCGTAAGTACTGTGGACAAGGAATCATCTCTTAATTGATGGTGTATGCAGATCCCAAAACAACGTGATGCCGATCTTTTGTCACATCTCTGGGTACCACCATAGTAAATATATAATAAACATAATGATAGTAAACAATAGTCATAGCTTGGATGTAGGGAACACCAATGGTAAAAGAATTCATGCCCTGATTTAGCTCACATAAGACCTTCTGAACTCATTTTATATTAAATTATTCAGACACACATTCATCCTCTTGCCTTTTTGTATGGCACTGCATTTCCTACTCATTAATATCACTAAATATCTATATTATGTGTAATGACCATCACCATACAGACAGCAAGAGTATTCCATAGCATCTTGGTAGCCATGGCACCATTTAGTAAGTGGAGACCAATGAATTCTCTTCTTAAATATAATGTAAGTATTTATTTCTCATTTTGATCTGTGTACCACTTTGTTGTGAGGCTATTAAAAAGCTGCTACATTCCACCTAAAGTGGCAAGGAGATCAGTTTCCCTGGGCCTAATCTTAAAATAATCATAATTTTCCATTAAAATATTACGAAGTAGTTTACTTTTTATCGTGTGCATGAAACTTTCCTTTTTAGATCTTCAAACAAATACATCACTGAATGTTTTGGTACAGGTACAGCTGAATGGAAAGTTAAGTTATCCTTACACAGCGGAAATTACCTTCCTCGCTGGCTCTGCATGTGAGCTGATGCATCCCTGGGAGCCTGGAGGCACTAAACCTGGAAATCTTCCAGCTTCAGACTGTGCTGAGCTGCAGACTGCAAAGGCCTTGTAAGCAAACTCAAGCAGGCACATCTCGAGAGTGTCTAGGATCCCAGGCAAGAACACTGCTATATTCCTCCTAAGTTTTAAAACACTGGTAATTTGTAGAGATTATTCCCTTATTCCTTTTGCCTCAGATTGTGAAAATAATATAATCGTTCTCCAGAGGTAGTTACATGTGCCAGGGCAATCTGGGCTGCAAGCTGATTTTTTCCAACTTCTTGATCATCTGCCTGCTGTTCATTGACCCAACACAAATTAGAAATGAAGCTGATAGCCACTACTCCTCTCTCTACCAGGCAAGGCAAAACCTTTTCTGGTTTGTTTGTTTGAACTTTTGAAAGCTTCGGTTCAATTCAGTTCTTTGCGAAAAAAACATAGGAAAGTGAAATGAAAATGCTAAAGCTGCTGTCTTCCAGAACGTAGTCTAAATTCGGGGCCTTTAATGACGTGTGTGGACAGAGCAGTGTATCCTCAGACCTGCACAAATAGAGCTTTTGGGGCCGGGCTGGCCCCGCAGACCCAGCACTGAAACTTTCACTTTCAGAATAAGGAACTCAAGTTCCTCCCCATAAAATCAGGGGGAGTTCAGAGGAATGATTGTTTCCCTCTAAAGCCCTTTGGGAAAGCAGGAGGTTTAATATAGGGGCTGCCTCGGGAACGTGCATTCTGAAGCACAGTCATTATTTTCCCAGCACAAAGCAATAAACAAATGATAAAAACGGCGAGTGGTGGCTGCTGGGGAGGGCTGGCTTCCGCTGCACCCCCAGCCCCAGAGCCCCACTGCAGCCGAGCGAAGCCTCGGGCGCAGCCTGCTCCTTCGGATGGCAAAGCAAACAAGCCAAGGTTTGTGCAGCTCTCCATCCCAGAGCTTATTTTGGTGCTAATTTATAATGTATTCACATGCTGTAAGTTTTGGTAAAGGAGTGAAATAAATCCAGCTTTAAGGAGGCTGAATGGCAGGACAGCAGATGACGGGGACGCCAGGTCAGCTCTGGGGACTCTGATTTTCCTCTGGAGCTCAACAGTGTCTCAAACTGGATATTTTACCGAGATGTCACAGTTTGGTGGATATTTAATTTCATGGGTTAGGTTTGTGTTCAGTGTTGGGGAGGAGAAGATAACACCCCAAAAATCTCTGCAATGTTTGGCTCCATTTGCTCCTCCTGCTGAGAGATTCAGTGCCTGAGCTCGTTCCTTCTGCTTTTTGGAGGGAACAGCCAGACCCTGATGTGATATTTCAGAGACAGAGATTTTAACGTTGTCAGGTTTCCTCCAGAGCAGTTAATATATTTAACGTTTGCAAGGGATAGGTCCTGCTATACACAAAAGAGCGTTTGTATCAGGATGTGGCTTTGAAAAGGGAAAAAAAAAAAAAGGAAAAGAAAGTTAAAAAAAGAGCAGTGCTGGATTAATTGGAAAGGTCCAGAGCAGTCACATTCACTCCCAGATGGGTCATTCATTTTGTTGCCTGCTGCTATGTAAAGCCTTCAAAAACCTTGTTGGAGTGAGGGAGACAGGGGCAAGCTGGCAAAACTTGAACAGAACTCTCGGCCATTTATGCTTTTGTAGTAAGGCTGCTTTCTCTTGTCCTGATGTTTTATAGTCCCTCATTAACTTCTCCTGTTTTATGGTCACCTGTATGAGCGTTTCTGAAAGTACTAGCTTGATTAAAAATAAAAATCCCTAAACATAGAACAGATGCTCAGGTACACGTGGGTGAAGGCTGGGTGACTGCGGGGTCCTCCCCGCATCTCCTGATCATTCCCACCTGCTCCCAGCGGCTGGGGTATCCCAGCGCCGCTGTCTCACCGCACCCCAGGTGGTTTGAGGATGCGTCACCTGGCTCCAATTAAGCAAAACCAAGACATGTGAACCTTCCCCCTTTAGGTTGTCTGAATTTGAGGGAGCTTTTAAAATGGTTTTGTTTAAACTTTCATTTCTATCAGTGCCTTCTTTTGCTGTTGGGAATGACAAAAGGAAAAAAAAAATTGGATAGGCTGTTTTAAAGACATTTCTAGTAGTAAAAGCTTAACTGTAAAAGATTCTCTGAAGAGCTCCCAGCTCAGTTATTGACACAAAAATGCAGAGAGACACCTGAATATTTGGCTTCTTGTCTGTAGCAAATCTTTACCTGAACCTCAGTATTTTCAGACTTTCCCATCACTGTCTTCTAGATGCTCTCAGCTCTGGTTGTGAATTGAATCAACTGCACAGGAGGAGACTCTGGTCATCTGGAAAGTGGTTGTAGTTGTTCCTGTAGTTTTCTGTTTGTTTTCTAATCTACCCAAATATGAAAAAAAATATTCTGGATAACAAGAAGAATCTTGTTCTTCTTGTTCTGAAGCCTTTTCCTTTTTGCTGGATTTATGTGGGACTGAGGGTGCAAGGGGTGGAAGCAGCAGAGGAATGTCCCTGTGCAGCATCCCCCCCCAGGGGCTGAGCCTCTGCTGTCCAGCTGGGATCTGCCTCCTTGACCTGAACTTGTCATTGCCCCTTGATCGGCCCATTGCTGCCTGCCTGGAGCTGGCGGAATTCCTCCCGTCTGGCCCCAAAACCAGGCATGGACTTCCCTGAAGATCCAGACTTGTTTTTTGCTGCTGGAAGGGCCCTTCTCAGTTGATAACTGTCATGGGTTTACTACTCCTGTAAATAAGAAAATATGGGTTTTGTAGAATTTTGATATTTTCCATGACTGCACAAGTTCATGAGATCCTAAAATTCAGGTGGATGGATGGTGGTAGGGAAGAGGCTCCTGCCGTGGTGAGGGTACTGAAGTCTGACAGTTTCTGCCTCTTGTTATTGAGGGTACAACACAGTATAATCCGCAGAAACTTTGAAAAAATCTGAAGAAGCTTCTGTTGATTGGGGAGCGCAGCTCATCCTCAGCCAAGCCTCTCTAGCCCTGCAGCTTCATAAGACACCACAAGGATAAATTTTCACAAATGTCTGGGGAAAATGATGAAACTAGAATGCAATACAGAGAGGTATTGTGCAAATGTCATTTTGCAGTTCATCCTACTCCGATGAGGTTTTCTGTTATCTGCCACCTTGTGAGAAGAAGTGGCAGGGTGCTTGGTCACCACGCGGGTTTCCTGAAATGTCTATTGCTCTTCCTTCGTAGCATCTTTTGTGCCATCAAGGGAAGGAGCTTTGATGAAGGATTCTGGACAATTCACTTCTAACATTTTTAAGCTATGAATGTGCAGTGAAATTTTTTATCATCTGGTTAGTCTATTTTCCTTTCCTTTCCTTTCCTTCCATGGCTTAAAGTGTTAATTCTGCCCATTGAAATGTAATTTTATTGAGCAATATGAGCCGGAGGCGGAATCTTCACTGCCATCAGAACCCAAATGGTAAATAGGCTCTTTCTCTAATTTGTGGGATGTGCTATAACTCAGTTTGAATGTTGAAAGGAAATGGGCCTCCAGGGGAGTCTGGAGCTCTGTTCATTCAACTTCTAATTAAAGTTTTCCCCTCTCAAGTTTCACTTTATTTTCCGGGGCTTTTGCTCCATGATGATTATTAACATGTGTCCCATAGCCAGGAAATCATTATACCCCAACCCCGTCTTTCGTAGATACCTCCTGCTGCAGACCAAGCCGCCTGAAACTTCATCTCTGCAATGATCTGATGGCCGGGGCAGGTAGAGACTCGCCGGCACCCTGAGGCTGCCCAGCCGTTTCCGTGCAGCAAGCTGTTGATTTTTTCCAGTACGGTTTGATCAGATGTTGCTGTCCGGCGGAGAGGATCCAGTCCAGGATTTCTTCCAGCCTATTCTTCACGTTTCAAGAGCCCAGGCCAACTCTGGCTTCCTATTCCAGCTCCAGCAGGCTTATCTTTTTGGGGGCAGGAATTGTTAGTACAGTTTATCTTGCTTTGCTGCAAGTCCTCCCTCAGCTGAGACATGTACTCTGGTGCCGCGCTCTTTTTTTTCCTCTCTCTCTCTTTTTTATGTTTTCTTCTCCTTGTTTTTCTTTTTAAATGTGTTAAGTGAAGAGTTCCTCTTCCCCCCCTCTCCCTTTTCCACTCCAAAGAACCAGCCTCCAGCTAATTAAAGGCTGGAACTGTTGCTGCTTTGCCAGAAGGGGAGAGTGAACCTGTGCCTGCATGTGTGTGTGTGTAAAATAGATACAAAAATGTCAATGAACAGCAGGAAAAGTTCTGGGAGACCGTCTTACTACTATCGACTGCTCCGGAGGTCACGACTTCAGAGACAGCGCAGCAGATCCCGCAGCCGGAACAGGCCGCTCAGTAGGGGTAATGGCAACACCCGTTCTTTCATTGCGCTGCAAAGACAGCCCTGCTCGTGCTTACAGGTAGCTTCGTTACTGCAGATGAGCATGACCAGTGGGAATAGTGGTGGGTGTACCTGCTCCCTCTGAGGCGGGTACCGAGCCCTGCAGAAGGTCGGTTGCGTGCGTGGTGCTGCAGTGGTGGCTGGGGAGGGAGGATGTGGGACTGTAGGAGCTGGGCTGGGGGAGGCAGGCTCTGCGGTTCCACTTCAACACCTTGGGGAGCTGCAACTAACCCACTCTTTGCACTTATCCGTGGTTCAGTTTTTTCAATCTGAATAATTAAAGTTACTGCTTTTTTTAGCTAACTGAGATGTTCAGAGGCCTAACTGGTGATTGTAGAGGTTTGGCAATCCTTGATTAAGAGGTTGTATCTATATGCAAAGATGTGTTGGTAGAACTTCTTGTTCTCCATGAGCTGAGTGTCACCAGGGTATTTGAAATGACAAAGCTGAGCATGGTTGAGGGGTAAGATTTTCAAAAGAGCCTAAAGATTGTGCTCCCAAGGCATTGCAGAAACCTATGGGGCTTGTATTCCCCAATCACTTTGTGCTTTTACAAATCCTGCTCTGAAAGGGCCTATTTGTCCTCAGCAGCAGGAGTCAGGTCCACGGCGCGATGTTTCTTTAGGGCACACTCACTCATGCAGCCCGTCTATTCCACTGGAGGCAGCTACTGACCCAGTTGCATTTTTAAAATAAGCTGTTCTGGCTTTCTCTTCTACTGTGAAATAAATGTTTATTGATGCTCATGCCTATCGTTAAAGCAGTCAAAGAAGCGGCAGGCTTTGAGTCATGTTGCTGTTGAACTATCATCTCAGAAGGGAGGGGAGAGGGTTGTGTGTGGCCTCTGCTGTGACAAGACAATTATAATGTCTTGAGCTTCAGCAAAGCCATTAATTGAAAATTATATTTATTTTTAGTTGTGTGAATAAAAAAGCCATCATAAAAAGCACAGCTGCAACACTGCATCAGGTGTTTGTGCACATCCAGGCTTGTATTGCCTCTCTGGAGTTAATTCTGATTTACGAAGATCTAGCTGCAAGATCTAGCTGAGCGCAATGTCCTCTCTTCTCTTCCTGGCATACAGTACTTTTTTCAGGATTTTGAATCATCACAGAGAAAACAATAGGAAGCTAAATCAGTCCCTGAGCTTCATCTTTTCCTTTAAGCAGACAGTGTTTTCCTTTCCATTATTTTTTTTGTTTTGCCTGTCAGGGAGGAGTGTTTGTAAACTCACAAGCATGCATCAGTTCCCTTTCCCCCTTTATTTGTATACTGCTCAAACCCAAAATATTTTACTGTCATTTCAGTTACTGTGACAGGCTAAATAAGTTAGGTTCATTTAGGTAACTCAGTGTGGATTTAATGGCATAATTTGTCATGAGCACAAGGAATATACAGGCAAGTTTGATGGAAATGGAAATCAACCTTAATGTTTGTAAGAAATTGGATTTGAACCAACTGAAATCTTCTTGCTGTTGATGTCTCCTTGAATATTTTGTGTTTGTCACACTTTTTCCCCAGGATTCCTGCCTGCTAGGAGGATCATAATACTCAGCACTAGTTGAGCTCTTCATATCTGGAGATCTTAAAGGGATTTGCACATCTGGATAAGAATATTCTCTTTATTTTGACATGTTTTTCTGAGAGATGCAGAAAGCAGGTTATGCAGTGGCCGTGTCACACAGTAAGGTCATGCGGTGTGTCAGTGGCAGGACTTGGTCCAGGTCTGGAGTCGCTGCTGCTGCTCCAGCGCCCTGGCCAGCAATAAGTGCTCGAATACAACAAGAGAAACAATTTCCTTGGCGGTTCTGCTCCCACTGGAAGGTTGATGAACAGGAGATGGGAGGGGTGTGGGAGCTATGGAGAAGGCAGAAATCAGAATGAGGTTCTAGATTTTTTGTGTTTGATGTAATGTTAATTTCCAAAACCTACAAGTCTGGATGAAGGAAAGAGCTGAGGGTCTGCTTCTCAAATGCTGGTCTGTGGTGTAATTGTCGATGTCTAGCTAAGATACTCAGAGATCAGATATCCATAGTGCGAGGTTACCAGAAATTCATGAGTACTGGAGTTATTTCACAGGAATTCACAAGGGTCTGTTTTGCCACATGTGTGTTTACCAGACATCCTCTTGGCAACTTTTTGCTCTCTCCAGTCTCTGGACCCATTGCCAAGGTCGCCGCAGAGCCCAGGTGGGCCGGTGGCCCTAGCTGGAGGAGCAGTGGTACCTGGAAGCCGAGCTTTTCCAAGGCGTGTCACTTCAGTGGATTTTCAGTGTGCTTTTGGACAGGGAACTTGCTGAGGATCCGACAGTTGTTACACATTTCCCAGGAAGGAGGAGATCTCTGCTGGCACACAGCCCCTCTCCCCATCTGGAATCACTCACTCTTTGCACCGCATCAGTCCTGGGTGATGGATCCCCGATGCCGGGGCTGACACGGGAGCACCCACGAGCGGCGATGCTGCCATCTGCCGCCAGCCTGGCTCGGGTGCCAAAGCTGTCACACGCCTCTGCGGTGAGTCAAAGGACCTCTCTCAGCCCACTCGAGTTTATATCCATCAATCTCTTTGAATAGAGAAGAACTTGTGTTTAACAGCATGTATTTATATACTGCCACTTCCCACTCTCCCCCCGAGGGGGCAATGCCACCCCTCCGCGTGTGCCCTTCTGCTGGGGGTGGCTGCATGGGTGCTGCCTGCTGGCCCCCACGAGCGCGGGGTGCTGCCTGCCCCAGGACGAGCAGGAAAACTCGGGCTGGGGTTCCAGCTCGCACAGCTGTGTTGCAGGCAGAGGCGGTGGCTGGCAGAGCTGAGAGCTGCTTTGGGAAATGGGTCTGGCTTCCGGAGGTACAAAGAGGGGGATAACCGCTCCCCCAGGAAAGCGCGGCTGTGGTGCATTTCAGATGGGCACAGTGAACAGAATTTGCATTTTCTGCGCAAGTATCTAAGGAAAGGAGGGGATTGCTTCTGTTGGGACTCCAGATGGAGACAGTCTGACATAGCATGCAGAAAAATGTGCAGGACTTTCAGCTGTTCCCAATGACAGCCAGCTTATGTGATGGTTCCTGTGATGGTACCCTCTATTCCAGAGCTCTCTGGTTAGCCCTGGTACTTGTAACACATTTGTCACATGTTTCAGTGTGTTTGCTGGTCTGTCCCTTTGAGAGGTCCAGGGCTAGAATGGTTGAAGAACAGTAGAACTGATGGGAGGGCGGATCAGAGCAGAGCAGGACGGGATGCTGTGAGGAGGCTCATGCGATCGTGCCTCCAGTGTGTTTAAATCATTGCTGTTGATAGTGGATAAACAGGATGGGCTTCAGCCTGCTGGTAATCTTTGTTAGAACGATGGTAATGTCTGAAATCTCCTGGCTCTGCTTTCCACGGGGATTCAGGACACACTGCAGGTATACATCAGTGAGTTAAAAAACTAACTGCAGGAACCCCGTCTCTTCTTTGGGCCATCTGTTCAGCTCAGAGGGATGTGAGGAATCGTGGCAGTGATGATGATTACTACCAGTCAATCCACCTCGTGTAGTGGAAGGTACTTGGGAGGCAGAGAGGGTAGAAGGAAAATTATCAATAAAAGCAACACCTGCTGCTCCCTGACGGACTTTGGTCTGTGGCGTTCTTCATGCTTTCTCTGTCTCTGATGCTCTCTCTGGGTGCAATGAAGGAACAGGGGTCAGCGGCCAGTGTTCTGAAAATTCAGTTTGAGCATAGAAACTGCTCACAGGTGCTCCATTCGTGGTTCCATATCTGAGCCAAATGCAGCTTTGGCTTCAGGTCTTTCATCTGCAAAACTCTGTGGGCAGTCAGTTGTCGTCAAGGCTCTAAGACTTTGAGAACATTTTGAGTTCCTGATCTTGAAGGTTTAGTGTTCCTGGTACTTCTGCCTCTGTCAGCTCCTTGGACATAAATGTCTTGCTCTAAGTTCTGTTTATCACAGATGCTTTTCAAGGTGTTCTGCAAAAAGCATTTTTATTAAACAGGCTTTCTTCTTCTTTTCCTTTGATGGCTGCTGTGAAGAGAAAGCTGACTGATCTTCAGCAGAGCCCAGGATTTTAGTACACCAAACACCGCGAGCTTGGAGGCTAAGGTCAGGCTGGTTTTTTTCTCAGCGCAGGCTATTCAGAGACACATCTCTTGAAAACAGCTGGAATTTAGTCTTTCTTTCTCTGATGAAATCAGGACCTTCTAAGTGATAAACGAGAGATCAAGGTATACCCAAATAGCCAATACCTTAGAGCTTCAGGCACTCGCTTGGTACAAGGGAAGCAGAGACTTGAAAATTGTCCCAGCATGTAACAGAATGACATGACAACAAAGGAGGTTTTACTATATTTAAAGATAACTGAAATTTCACATGCTTCTCTAATCTTTCCTGGCTGAAAATTTATTTTGCTGCATGTTAACAAAAAGTGATGTTTGGCAAGGAATGCCATCTGGAACTTCTTCCTTTCCACCTCTGCAGGATTTTGTCCCGCAGCCTGGGTCAGTGCCTGGGACACTGCGGTACTCGCTGGCGTGGGGTGAAGGGATCTCTCTCTCATTCTGATTAGAAATGTCCTTTCTGCAAATGCCCACTCTACTGTTAAGTAAGATTCAGGGTTCTGTCAGTAAAAATTCATATGAAATGTTCCAACAATACTTTGTTCTTTTCATGACCCACGTTTAACTTTTCTTTGAATTACCCTTAGCTGCATGCCTTTTGTATTGTTGAAAGCATGTGTTTCAATTCAATGGATGTTTTTTGTCCACACTGACTCTAAATGAAGTTAGCTTACATCGTTCTAGCTATGGCGAGGGCCTGGGTGTCAGAATACTGCATCCTAGCTGAAC
This sequence comes from Pterocles gutturalis, assembly GCF_000699245.1. Taxonomy (NCBI): domain Eukaryota; kingdom Metazoa; phylum Chordata; class Aves; order Pterocliformes; family Pteroclidae; genus Pterocles; species Pterocles gutturalis. Next base: position 17,423 of record NW_010125362.1, read on the forward strand.
CTGCCTTTCCTGAGTGATCGGTGTTGACCAGACCTATTATCTCAGTGCCATCATCAACTAATGAGTAAATAAGCAAATAAATGATTTGTCGTGTGCTGTCCAAACAGAACACCTCCCTGCACTTATGATGCCTTCTTTTTTTTTTGGCATGCCAAACCAATATGTGTCCCCAAGCCTTGATTTTTCTTTCTGTGGTTTCTATTTTTAACAAATTGGATAGTCCTTATGAGCACAAGACCACCATCAGAACCCGTTTGTGCGTCTGCCTACAAAGGGCACACGTTGCTCTAGCCTCCTCTGCCACACTCGCTTCTGTTCTGATCTTTGGGTTTGCATCCAGATTGTTAGAGAATAAATCTGCTGAGAGTGACCATATCTATCTGACAGACATCTAGCAGCTTTTAATGGTCTGTATGACTAATGAATATGTTTTTTGATTAAAAGAAGCTGACTCTGTGTCAATATGTAGACGTTTTAAGTGTATGGTGTTACCCTTGCAAATACCAGTATGCCTGCGTGTTGCATGTGTTTATACTGGCTGACAGAAACCTGAGTAAAATGTTCCAGTTTTACTGGAATTCTGACTCATATCCTACAAAATTTGACAAGATGCGTGATTTTGCCTTTTCAGCACATCTTCCCGTACCAGTGGTTGATACTGAATGAGGTGTGGTCAGTAGGAAGTCAAGTCTGGAAAGAACGATGAGGATGCTAACATGTCACTGGGCAAACCGCCTGCTCGAGGGGGTCTCCGAGGCGAGACCACATCGTCGCTGTGCCTCGGGACTCCCGTGGGGGCTGCCCGGCTCAGCCACCTTCCCGTCACAAGCATCAGCAGCTGCACTGGGGCCATTTCAAACTTAGAATCACTCTTCCCATTCTGAATTTATAATTTACTTGATTTTAAGTTATAATTTTTAAGTTACTCACTTTAGTAGCCAATCTGTAGTTCTATTCTATTCTATTCTACTCTACTCTACTCTATTCTATTCTATTCCTTTATATTATATTATAGTGCCTTATATTCCGGATAGCCAAAGGGGTGCCTCTGTACCCTTTGCCTGTCTCCTGTATGTGAGATTTCTTGAAGAGTCCAAATCATGTGCCTTAGAACACCTGTAATTTTTCTACAAAAATATCACACAAACAATTTTTTTCATTTAAGGGCTGGAAGCAGGCAAGTGAAGAGTCCGGTAACAAACATTAGCGATAAGGTTTTTTCCAAGGGTGGTGTCTTTTAAATGTCAGGAAAAGGAGACCTTCCTGCTTCACGGTTTTTAATGACCGTTCACTTTGTTTTTCAAGTCTCTTTTGTGGCATTTTCTGTTTCACTGCAGAACTCTTGCAGTTTTTCATTGAAATTTTGACAGTGTGGTTGACAGATGCCCATAGAAAAGATATGCAAAATTTCAAAGCTATACTGTTTGCAGGAAATATTCCCTGGCAGCTGTGCTATTTTTAGCACCAGTGCTCCAGCTGGGGCTTTGCTGTATTTGTTCAGTGCTTAATTGTCTAATAGAAATCTATACTAAATTTAATAAGTTGGGAAGTAGTGCTTGATGGAGGAATTCTTGAATTGTTTTGATATTAAAACAATGGATGGAGAAATCTAAGTATCCCTTTACTAAATGAGGATTTAGGGTGAATTGTTGTCTCTGGAGGGGAGGGTTGGACAGACCCGTCAGCAGGAGCATGGTCCAGGAGTGCCCTGAGCTCCTTCGTTTGCTCTTACAGTGCTGGTGATGCCCCACTGACCTACAATACCTCCTCTAGAAGTATGTCAGAAATGCAGAAACTTCAAAACTTAGGATTTTCTGTGACAAGTGTGTCCATTCCTACTAGATTAAAAATGAATCAAGTTTTAGAACGCCCCCTTTGGAGCCGGGGGAAACACCAGTCTCCCAGGAGCACTGGCCCTGCTGGTATTTGTATGGTAAGCTGGAAACCCACATGTAGTAAGCAAGATTTACAAATATCCTGTCCATCCTGCTGTCCTCAGCAGTGGAAGGAACGATGATTCTGTATGATTCTATTTCCAGTCGTTTCCTTTCCTGTGACTTTATTTTTCACCTGTCCCCTTCCAGCAATAACCTGCGGCTTGGAGAGCTTTGGGCTTCCCTCCTTTTGTGTGTTGTAACTGTAAGAGGTGATTTAAGATGTGCTGGATGTGGAGTTTTGATGGGGAGACACGAAAGGGGTAAGTGAAGGAAAAGAAAGACAGGAGAGCTGCAGGGAGTGACTTGGACGTGGGGGATGGCAGGACATTGCGGGCCCCTCGATCCCGTGTCAGCAGCTGCAGCTGGGTATGTGGGCTGGGGCTGGGCCAGCCAGCTTTGCAGGGCAGATAAACAGCTTGAAAAGAAGCAGATTTAACTAAAGAACCTGGAATCTTGATGAAAATGGGCACCTGGAAAGGTTTGTGTGTCTGCTGATAGCGTTAGCGTGGGCTACGTGTCCATTGCGGTGTTTGTGGCGGTGCCCAAGCAGTAACACCTGAATATCTCCATGCATACCCAAACCCTGCCTTTAATAGTTGTTTGACTTTCTTTAGCATCTTTCTAAGAACTGCAAATACTTGGTGGACTTGGAAGAAGCCATAGGTAGACACATTTGTATTTAAGCAGCGAGGTGTCCAGGGACGGATGGGCAATGGCAGAGTAGTGGCATAAACTCCCCTGGCTCTGTATTTTTCTCTGAGACTTCCCTTTCGCCCCAGGGTAAGAAGAGAACTCAGGAGTTTTGACTCTCGTGTTCTTTCTCTAATATCGTGACCATAGTCCCACGGTCCCAGCAGATGCATCTTTAAGAGGTAACTAAATATAGCTGCAGTCTTGATAAAATTGTGAGAATTGTCAATCCTGCTGTAGAGTAACTCGGGAAATTACTATCAGCTCATTTAATGATGTGACAGAAATTTGGAAGTTGTACCAGCAGCTTTCAGGCAAGTTGAAGATTGACTGTTGTCTCTTTTTGCTCATCCTTTCCTTTATTTTAAGTCCTTTCCTTCTGGGAGTAACCTGACTTTCCCCTTCCAGTGGTGCTGAGAGGGGCTGATCACTCTGAAAGGAAATAAGTAGCGGAGTTGCTCCCAAGTAATGCAGAGTGAGTTTTTATCTAAAAGCCATAGCTAATAAATGAGAAAGAGGTTAAAAACCCTGGTCTGAGTCCAAAAAAGAATCTCTTCCAAAAGCATGCTTAGAGGGGTTTCAGCAGACTTTCCATGATCGCTTACGTATTAGGGTAAGTTTGGCTCCTTACAGCTGTGGCAGTCCAAACAATTTAGACACAGAGCTGCCTTTTAAAGCTTTTAAACCTGTATTTCCCTTGAAGGTCTTCTAGTGTGCCACTAATCCCTTCAGTTATTGCGCTGGAGGCACTCGATAATCCTTTAATTTACTCTGCTCTCAATGGAGCCGGGGAACGCGCTGGGTCACTCTCCACTTTTGGGCATTATCAGTTTTGTGTTTTTTGACTCAGGCACTAACTGGGGGTACTCTGCTTTCCTTTTCACCACTGCCGAGGATATTTTACATTTCGATATTAAATGCTTGCGTGTTTGTGTACACACATACTGCAGACGGTACACAGACCCCAGAACTCCTGACCCATTGCTCTGTGCTCCGCAGCCGTGGGTCAGGGTTTGGAACCAGGTTTGCTCAGGCCCCTTCGGCAGCCAGGGAGTGGAACAATTGGTGCTTTTGAAAACTGTGAATTCCTGCCCAATACAGAGCTGGTGAGGGTCAAGAACCAGTGTCAGCCACAGATGATTTCTGGAAGCCTCGTCTCCCCAGACCTGCAGGAGACAAAGCTTCTGACTCCGGTGTCTCTGGTGGTGCTGAAGGCAAAGCTTTCTGTGCTGAGTGACACCAGGCAAGTGTTAGGACACCAGGCTGTCTAGAGCAACACTTTGGTCGCCTGAATTTGGAAGGTTTGGAAGGCTTGTCCTGACCATTGTGTCTTGCTTGCAGGAGGGACACACGTTTTTACCGTAGGTTTGCTCTTGAGAGCTGGGCTGGGAGCCCCAGTCTGCTCCTGGAGGTTGTTCATGGATGGTGGCTGCTCAGCATTGCTTCAGAAGTTCATTTTAAGTTGAGCGTTGAAGCATTCGCTTTAAGGAATAATATGCCCTGTGATTGTGTAGACTTTGAGAAACATTGACAAGAATAAAGAAGGCCAAAGTTTTGCTTCATTAACATTTACACTGAAAAAGAAATCCTCAGATGCTGAGCACTTAATGTTTCTTTTTGAAGAAACCAATTTATTTGAAGTGCAAGTTTCCTTTGTACATTATGCGCTCGCATTTTTGATTTCCTACAGCACTTCTGCATCAGTGAGTTTCTTGTAGAGTTGGAGATCAAGCCTGGGCTTGTTGTGAAGTATCCAAATGTGGTAATAGGGACTGTTGTAAAATTTGGCATCTGGAGTTAAATTACAGGATGCTCCTTAAGCTTCTTGGTTACTATAGAAACAAGTAATAGTCATCCTTCATGATTAAGCAGTGTCCATGGAAACCAAACGAGCAAGTTTTAAATGAAAGATCTTTTCCCTTTACATTTTTAGCAGTCAAAGGTTAATAGTTATTACCTTTATACCCTTGGATAGGAACAAATTTTGATCTGGCTGCTGTATTGAAAGGGAGAACATTTGGTGTTCATTTACATAACTTTGCTTCTAGGACCAGCTGAATTTTGGGTGAATACCAAGATAAAATTTCTGGGAGCGGGGTGTAGTGCATTCATCTCCCCAGGAAGAGCGAATGTTGTTCATAATGTGTGTGAAATTGTTCTGCAGCGTTGCAGGGTGTTGCTGAACAGCTACCGTACTGCTCCTCGGCATGACTGCAGTCCAGGAGCGGAGGAAGGAATCCCTACACATACTCTGCATATTTCTTAGGACAGAAAATGCAAATGTCAGTGTTAGTGTAGGTAAGAACATCCTCCTGCTCCCTCCCACTTGAAAAATAGGATGGGAAATGTACCAGTGAACACAGCCCTGCTAGATCCCTTTTGGTGCTCTACTGCACATTTTTGTTTGTAGTTAAACAGTGGATATCACTCAAAACAGCACGGCAGCACAGTCACAAAGCTGGCACGATTGCTATCGGTCAGTTGTGTAAAGGAATATATTTGTCTCAATGGTGGTTTCTGTATGTCCGTCTGTGGCACACTATTATTCATATGAAATAAGAAAATGCGACAGCTTTTTAATGTTTTCGTTCCCTTCTCTTTCATTGGCACTGGCAATGTTTGCTGGAAGATGACAAAGTGAGCCTGGGAAGCTGCCACCTGCAAGTAATGTTTTCAGAGCAGGGATGTGTAAGAGAAGCAGAAATACCCACCCACTCCGAAGGAAATAAAAGTATCAGTCACAATAACTTAGGATTTACATTCCATAATTAGAAATTGTGGAATGTAAAACAATTGCTAAGAGAGTCGGAATAGCTAGGAGAAGGATGTCTGAGTAACAGCAGCAGGGACAGGACGCGTTTTCGGCACTGCTCGGGGGGTGCAGGCACATCGGGAGGTGGCTGATGTGTTACAGACCTGCCTGTGTCCTGACATACCCGCGTGTGCGTACAGTGCCGCATCCACCACAGGCAAATGCAGAACATTTTTGTAAGCACTCCCCTTTAAGAAATAATCAGGTTGGCAGAGAGAGTGATAAACATATGGAAAAGCAGAAAAAAAATTCCTGGCTATTCCTAACCCTGTCCCTGATCCTGACCCTCAATAATTGTAGCTGGAGGAAGAACAGTGTTTTCAGACTTTCCTGTCACTGCTGCTTTTTGATGCTGTCTTTGAGTTGCTTCATCAGGAGAGATTCTATATTTTTTCCAGTAACTACCAAAAATTATTGCTATCCAGTTAGTTAAAATCTGATACTCTTCTGTGCTTCCAATGAAACTGCATCCTACATAGCCAGTGTTAAATCCCAGCTTTCTGCTTTCTTGAACACAAAGTTCCTTCAATGTTAAGGCGATCTAACTTGGATTAATTGGCTCTGGGCATTAAGACTCTTTCAGGCTGATGTAAGAGCTGCATGTACTCTGTGAATCTCAAATCTTAATGTTTGGTCTATTATGCAGATGGATGGGAATAGAGATATGTATGTGACCCCATTTATCTCTCTAATGAAGTGCCATCAATAGAACATCTGTTTCTTTGCTGGAGAAGATGAAACCTCTGATGAATCATGCTTATAAATTAAGTATTTATTTATTTAATTTGCATTTTGCCAGTACAGACCTGTTCTAGCAGCCACCACGCACAACTGGAAAAATGGCCTCGTAATTAAACTGCGCAAAGGCTTCATTGATACTGTGCTGCTGGTCCGCGCACAACGCAGGCTGTTCTGACCCCGTTTGTGGTTCACCTGTCCAAGCCAGTCATTAGGAAAACCCCAAACCAAAGCTAAGGACACCTTGCCAACAAACAAACCTCACTGACGGGAGACAAAAGTGTGGCTGTGATCCAGATGTGCGTCTCCCGTCTCACTGGGGTGGCCGCTGTGGCTCTCCGTGCCTCTGGACTTTCTAGTTCTCTCTGAAATTGGAAGAAAAGAGAGCCAACGTGCTGCAAGGGAACCTGTTCTGGTGAGGTTTCCCCCTCCCTTGTGCAGTCCCAGGAGTTTTAATGAAACAGGAGCCTGGGAGGACCTGTGTCAGAAATCACGGAGAGGGACTTGGCTGCAGAAGGGCCAGTCCATTCCCCAGCCGTGCCGCGCAGGGATGCTGCGAGGGTAGCCAAGGGCTATGCACAGCCACCTGGCAGGTGTTGGTGGTCCCCCACCACCGCACGCTGATGGCCGCCTCTGCTGGTGGCCAGCGATGGTGCTGCAGCGCACCGGGGCTCCTGGCAGGCTCAGGTGGGAGAGGGCTGTGTTCTCCATGCCTGTCCCGAGTGTGACAGAGAGTACAGAGTGCAGGAGTTTCTCCTTTGCCGCGCTGCCTCTGTGAACAGGCAGCTGATCAAGTGCTGCAAGCAAGCAGCATGGGAACAGTTCCGAATCTTTGCAGAAATGTTACGCATGATGGATGAACCTAATTTAAATCTCCCCAGAGCTGACTTCTTGCTCTCCAGACTCCACGGTGCTTGTCTTTATCATCACATAGGAGGAAGCTGATGTTCCACTTCACTTTATCATCCTTTCCAGTTTAACCAGGGTATTAGCAGTCTCCACGATCTGGTCCCTAACCAGGCTAGATTTTCATCTTTTTCTGATGTATTTTTTAAGTCTGTGCTTGATTTCAATTTTACCCTGGAGAAAAGGCTCCTAATGATATGCCGTTAGCAAAAGACAAATTTGTTCTCTAGACATCATACCAAAGAAAGATAAATATCATACATATTTTATTTTGGAGACTGATAAATAAAGAATAAAAATACCAAATGTATATACAGATATCTAATTTAAAAATACCAGACAGTAAAATGGAGTTTGTAATAAGGGCTGCTCAATTAGCATGATTTGGTATTTATTTTTAGAGAGGAAGTTAATTGTCTGGATGCGTTATAGTCTCTCCCTGTCACCACCCTGGCACCGGGTGTGGGCACCTGCCTTTCTCTTGGACGTGGATCTGTTTCTTCAGTTTTGTAGCACAGAGAAGTTGGTGTGTATATTTCCAGGCTCATGCTGAGAATTATCTAAGCTTTCCTTTCCTGTATTTTCCCATTTGTGCTGTTTTCCTCTGTCCTCTTTGCCTTCTGTGAATATTTTTTTCACGACAAATTCGTCCAATCTGCCTCCTCAGGTACAGAACACATTCCCCATGAATTTCTGTGAGGGCAGGACGTGCCCTAGGTGTCTGTCACCAAGCTACAAGAGCCAAGGCAGCAGGAGCAGGGGGCCAGCCTCTGCAGGGGTGGGAAGGGCCGGGGGAGCGGTGCAGGCTGCTGGCAGTGCCGGGATGCCCCCCGCAGCCGCGGCAGGTGCGGAGGAGCGTGCGGAACAGGGAGAGCCCTCTGAACTGTCAGCGATACTGAGCATCAGCTGAACAAGCAGATAAACAGCTTCGAGAGCAATCCCCCAGCCCTGGGGGCTGTCTCAGAAGCAGGTTTCCAGGCAGCAGCAGCGATCCTTTGTCCTCCTGCTCGCTCAGGCCAGCCAAGGGGCTTCAGCTCCCTCTAGTGAGGCAGCTGGAATTCTGCTCTGTCAGAGCAACGCGGATCTTAGCCCACTGCTGGGTGCTGATAGAAACAGCTTAGTTCGGTTTTGAAAGGTGGAAGACCTAAGTGAGCTTTGCAGGAGAGAAGAGGCTGCAGAGCTGGGCAGCCGAAGCCCGCAGGAAGGCAGGAGAAAGGGCAGCAGGTCCTGGGTCGGCTTGCGTGCATCAAAAAGCCCCTCGGCATGCTGCCGGGAAGAGAATTCTCTTACTGGGTAATATTAGAGAAAATGGAGGAATAGATACGTATCAAGGGCACAGAAAAATGGCCTAGCTTTTTTCAGTGCTAGATTCAAGAGCCATTAATAGCACTTGCTCAGGAGCAGCATGAGGAATATTAAATACTGCACAGCGCACGGTATCCGGGAACCTGACACGGAGATGATGTGAGATCCATTAAAGTGCACAGCCTGCTACGGCAAAGGTCAATGTCACTTGAATTCATTATTTAACAAAGAAAAAGAAAAATCTTTCCCTCCAGAAGATCTTAGTCCTACTTTGAGAGAAGGTGGCCGTAATTTTTAGCTGGTGGGAAAGAGGGTGACCTGATGTTTGCTGTGAGTGGGATTGTTTCCTGTTTACCAGCCAGTTCTGATAAAGCACTTCAGTTCACACACCATCCCAGCCGCCTTCGGGGGAGCTGCAGAGGATTGTGTGGCTCCGAGTGGTGCTTCAGGTGCCTTTTATGCTTTCAGGCAGGGACACGGTTGACTCAGAGATGGCATTCCCCCTGCTAAGCTCAATATAGTGGGTTTGTAACACTTAATTCCTCTGTGAGGGAAACAAAGGTAATGGTAAGGAGCTGGATGGGTTTGGTGTAGTCACTGTGGATAGCATTAGCCTCCAATTGTTTAATTCTGAATCTTTTGTGCCAGGCTGTAGCACAAAAGACAAGTAATGATCCTAATGTATTTTTTGTTCTCTATGTAAATGGTTAGATAAGTGAGAATTTTTTTTTTGCAAGCTATACTTCTATAAATAATACCCTTAATTGTCTGAAAGGTAGTGAGAGCATGAGAAAATGTGAAATGATTTCTGCTTAGAGCATTAAATGAGTGGGGAGTAAATCACCGATTCTGAGTTGTGGGTACAGCCAATGGGATTGCTGTGCTTAATAGAAGTGTATTTAAGCTACAGATCCTAAGATGCAAAAAGAAATAATTTTATTCTAACATAAAAAGTGGTGGTGACGCAAACTTTCATTAGCCTGGAGAACACCCACGCTGAGCGTTCATTAGCTTTGCTTTTAGATGAGTCTGATTTTTCAGAGGGCAGCATTACCTGCCCTAAACTTTTGCTTCTCAACCATTTTTATTTAAAAGTCAATTTTATTGCCTAATAAAGGTTTGACTTTTAATTAATTTTGTGTGGCATAATAGTTGTAATATTGCTGTAAGGGATCAACTGGAACTGGCTGAGGGATCAGCAGGGCATTGGGCGATATGTTCCAATAAATAGTTCTCCAGGTAATTGAACACGGACGCTGCCCGTGCAGCTGTGTTTCTAGTCCAGCTGCCTGGAGCAGGAACAGGGTGTTAGCAAGGGCATCCGTAACCTGTCACTGGTTCTTACCTGACCTTTGTCCGCTGGATAGCAGACATTTTTGCATCTCTTCTTCCCATTCAAAGTTATTCATGCCTCGTGAGCAGGAAAGTTAGCTCAACTCAGTCTATTATCTTCTGTCATTGTTTATTCCCGGGGTAATATTTCACTTTTAAAAAAAGTGACACTATTCCAACAGCAACTTCTAAATACTCCTTTGGATTCAGACTAAAGATCCATCTTTCCTCCTGGACTCCTGTGGCCACCTAAAGCTCTCTGAAATGTAGATTTTTCTGCAGCCTCTTTTGAGTATTCAAAATCACACAGACACTCCAAACATCTACTCTCCAGGGATTGTTTTTAATTCATAAATGCTCCTGTGAGACGTGTTAAATAAATCACTGCTGTCAGTGTGTGCCTCCTCCCTTCCTCTGTTGGGTTTGTTCTGAGGAGTTATTAGATAATGCAGAAATTAGAGGAATAACACCTAAATTCATTAAGCAATAAAATTAATTCACGGAGCTTAATTGTATGAGCAGGAGACCGGTAATTCCTGTTCCCTCTGGTTTCGCAGAAACTCCACCCTGGTGAGCTCTGGGGCACCCTGGGGATGTGGAGCACTAACCCACGGGGCAGGATGGGGAGGAGCACACCTCCACCGGCGGGTCGCTGCCCAGGGTCGGAGCCAGCCTGGCCTCTCCGAGGGCTGTCCCCTGGACCTTTTCCACCAGCTTTTGCTTGTGATCGACTCTTAGATTTCTGCCTCACATCCAGATGACCTGGTGAAGTTTTATTGTCCTCTAAAGTCTCCTTTCCCTAAAGCACGTCACAGCGGTGCGGTGCAGGAACCTGGCCTCCTGCCGCGGCTCCCCAGCGCTGCTGCTTGTCTGGCATTCCAGTCATACTTCTCCTTCTCGCTGCCTCTGATGAAGTCATCATCTCTACTTCTCCTCTTATTCCTGGCTTGCTCGGAGTGCCATGGCATGTGCGTTGCTGACAATCTCCTTCTGGTGAGTTGAGGGAGATGTTTTCTCATGGCTAACTTCTCCGACACTAGTTCAGATTTGTCCCTGCTGTTCTTGTTTGGAGTTGGAACAGTTTCCTATCAGAAAACCAACTTGCTGGGAAGTGCCTGCTTGCTAGTTAGTCCTTCCAGCTGGTTCTCGTTGCTTTTGTCCATCCTGTCTCTTCCGCTGGCTGGTCCCTGGAATTGTGCGTGAGAGCAGAGCAGGAGAGAGGGGGAGCGTGGAGAGAGATGAACGCACAGGAGGAGTTAATGTATTTCGTTCCCACTAATGCTAGCGTGATCCCGATGATCTCTTGGAGTAGCAGTGATTCACAAGAGCAGGTAATGCAAATGTAAAAACATCACACTTGCTAAGTGAAGAGTAAACAGCATCAGTACTTGTTGGTGTTTGTTACACATAACGACCTGCTCTGTAGCAGTGTCTGAGAAGTTGCAAGGAAGGAGGCAGTGATGTTGAGTGGGTTAAACAGGAGCTTGGTGCCGGGAGTTCCTCGAGGTCTGTTCTGCTCCTGGTGTCCTGGAAGCCTTGGGGGGATGTTGCTGCTCTGCTCTGTGACTGTCCCGCAGCGGGAAGAACAGGCACGGAAGAGTGTAGTGAGGATTAATTATTCTGTCAATTCAAATGCCTTGACTTAGTTAACAAATCAAACATGTTTATTACTTTACAGAAACAGTTTCATAGCTATTCATACGCCCTGGGTCCTACATTAGTGTGCGACGCTTACAGTGTCCTCCTCTTGGCACTGAACTCAGTGGGATGCTTCCAGCTCTGGCAGCTTAAAAACCTCCCAGCACAACACACACCAAGCGGCATTTTGGACCCGATTATGTGGGACAGCCTGGGAGAGGTCTCAGGGGTTTGATAATTTCAATTTCTTCTCTTTAAAGATCTTGTCCTGCACTGGGGAAAACCCCAAACATTGCAGCCTTCTGTAAATATTTGGGAAAGCAGGAAGCAGGTCTGTTTGTTTCTTTTCGCTGTTGTGGTTGCATAAGGTGGGTGAGCCCCAGCCCAGCCTGGCTCTGAGCCAGCCCCTGACGGTGCATATGGCGAGATTTGGTGCGTGTGCATGGAAAGGAACTTATATAGGGTGGGAGTAAAACAGTGTGTGAGTAGAAAAGCCTAGATATCATTAGGCAAGCTTAGAAAAATACAGAAAAAAATATGAACAACAAGGAGAAAATTAGATGAGGAATTTCTATCGGAATGGCCGAGTCCTCCTCAGAGTGACTCATGAACCTTCTCCAGTCTAATTGTGAGATTTTTAAGAGCTTCTAAAGGGCCAGGTGATGTACTGTGGTGAGCTTGCCTGGTTCAGTCTTCTGGCAGTAATGAGGCAACTTCTTATTGCTCATCTGTATAGATCCCGTCCTTTATGTGGGCGTTGCGTTGCAGGGTGGTGGAGATGGTGGAGAAGCAGGAAGCCACCCCTTTGCGTGGGCACCCGTCCTGCAGGCTGGCATCTCTGCTGCTGGCTCGTGTGCCTTTCCTCGCCGTACCCAAGGAATCCGTTGTCAGTTCCAGTATGCCTGCACTGTAATCCTCATTTAATAGACTGTTACTTCAGTGATTTTCAGGCCTCTGTGTCATAAAAGAAAGATTTGGAGGTTTTAAGTTCATAACAAGTTGAGAACTTCGGGAGAGCAAATACTGTCCTGAGACACTGTGTGTCTAAGTCCTCAGATCAAATCTGATCTAGAGCAAATAAATGGACAAATGAAGGTATAATCCTGGAATTTCTGTAAGCTGAGGGATAGTGTTAAGCTAACAGAGAAATTCACTGTCTAGTGAGGATGTTAGCTGATAAAACTGTGTGCCTCTGGAAATGTCATTCTGGGGTTAGCTGGCTGCAGTAATGCTTGTCCTCCTTCTGGAATCCCTTATCTTGGGATACAACATGGATGGCAGACAGTCATTAATGAAACCTCGCAGTGTTCCCGTGGGATTTCCGAGGGTTTTATCAATTGTGAATCTGATGAGAAGCATTCAAATGTCCCAGGGTCCCACTGTGAGTCTGTAACAGGTCAGGGTAGGACATGGGGAGCTTTGTGCTCTCTGGAGGCATCCCAGGACTGCCAGGGGAGTCTGTCCAGCCAGAAGGAGATTGGAGTTCAGGAGAGGAGGAAGATGTGTTGGGGGTTGTAAGGAAAAGGCTGGGGTCAGATACTGAATCTGGTCTCTTGGAGCTTGCTCATCTTATGCACGAGTGGGCAAATTTGTCAGAAATGACAGAAAATAAGGCTGTGAAGGATTTGAGGAGATGGTCTGGTATCCACCTGCCCCCCGAGACGGGAGGGAAGGAAGCTCACTGTACCTGAACCTCACCTGGCAGCGGGAGCTCTGCCACAGCAAGGTTTAAGATGGGCTGAACGTGCATTTATCTCTCTGGACGATCAATTCCAACGTGTAACCGTCCGTGCCAAGAGAAGGCTTTTTCCAATGGTTAACCTACATATCTTCTGCTGTAAATTAAGACATTTCTTCTTCAGCCTCTAGTGGCTGTGGGGAGTTTTTATGATTGCCTTACCGCAACCTCTTACTGGTGGCCGGCTGCTGTTGCTGGGGGCTCGCGGTAGCAGCGTGACCTGGCCTGAGGCTTCCCCCGAACCCTGGGGAGGCAGAAAGGGCAGTTCAGACCTTCATGTGTTCATGGTGCTCACTAGGTGAAGCTGTTCTGCTGTGCGCTTCTGGTAGGCAGGAGTTACTAATTTACCTGTAAGCTATTTTTACTTCCCTTTAAAACAAACAGCTCCCCCCCAAACACCCACACCCAACCCTCCTTCTAGTTATTTCTGGTTTCTTAGGAAGAGTTTCGTAACGTGTCTCTCCTGCAAAGCCTCCCCTCTCCAGTGATACCCACAGGGCTTCAGCTAACCGAAAAAGGAGATTTGACTCCAAATGCTTTATGAGCCATAAGAATAATAGGAAGCTTTAGGTCCTAACCCATCTCTGTGCTTTGGTCTGGGTCAAACTGATGTGTTTGCTGGCTCTGCTTTGGGTATATTTTAATGATGAAGTAAGAATTTAAGAGTACAGCTTGTGACTTCAGTGCGAGCAGACCCAGGTATGAATCAGCGCTGGGTCATGACACGCTCTCCCTTTCTCTGAAGAGCTCTGACCTGTGCGGCTGAAAGAGGAGCCAGATTGACAGATTACCGACAGCGAGACAATCGTGCACCTTGATCTGAGAAACCACTGTGGTGCAAGCCAATGGCACTGAAACACCGCGATGGAACAGCAAGGACTTTGTGCTAAAGGCGAGGAGTTGTTGGGCCGGGGAGCAGAGCTCTGTGCCCGTGCTGCAGCCCTGGGGAAAGGCTTTTCTTGCAGCTGCTTTTCACACCATCCCATCTCCTGTTGTCCGGCCACGTATATGAGAAATGCTTTAAACAGCGTTGTTTATTCTGGTCATTAAGAAAATGCAAAGCAGCTTCTTCAGTTGTCGTCTTGAATTCACTTTCAAGATGCTGTAATCAAGTAGTTTCTTTATGACAGTCCAAAAAAAAAAAGGCCACGTTCAAAGGAGTGAGCTGGGAGCCTTGGTGTGAAAGGAGATGACACCAAAGGACTTGATTGCCTACTTGAGATTCTGCAAAGAAAGTGGCCAAGACATTCGAAGGCTTGTCTGGAGGTTGTGGAAGCAGTGCACCGGCTGATTTTGGCTGTCTGGCTCTCACACGGGTTTTGTGGATGCTGGTGAGAAATTACGGGTGGGATTTGCAACCGAGGAAGATGTCACTGAACAAGCACTTCACCCAGTCCATGGGTGGAATCTCACGACCTGTCCTTTTGGAATAGTTTAAGGCACATCTGAGGAATTGTTGAGTGGAATTGCAGGTGTTAGTTGTTTCTTACAGAGCCCGGGGGATGGCATGCTTTGGGAGAGGGGGAACCTTGCTAAGGGGACAACCCCCCTGCTGAGACCTGATGGCAGCAAATTGCAGATTGCAGAGGCTGAGAATGGGCAAACAAACCACCTCTAAGTTACACTGGTTACGTGAACATCATCGTCTGAGACGTTCTGAAGTATAGGTTGTTCCAGCTTTAATTTCTTTGCATACTAATTTGTAGAAACCTCTCTCTAGCAGAGTCACCATCTAAATTCCTTTTGCAGCAGGCATTCTTCTTCAGGCTACCTCTCATTCCCAGCCAAGAATCCCAGCAATGATGGAATATTCATTGGCGTGCCGTTGCCTGTGAAGTTGTGTACTAGGAGTTCCCCCAATATTTATTTCAGCTCCTTTTTTTTTTTTTTTTGGCTCATAATTTTTAAAAAGAGAACAACTGTGTGAAAAACCTGCTTTTCAGTGTCATTCTGAAATTGTTGAGTGGCTGTTGTCTTTGCTTGGGTTCCATATTGTTTAGTGAATAGCTCAGTGTTCCATATCCAGACACTGTCTTTCAAAAGTTACAGGGATTTCTGCAGATCAGATGCTTGGCTAATAAGGACTCTCAAAAGGTTTGAGGAGGGAAGCTTATTACAAGGTCTGAGCACCACTGGATGGCAGCTTGGAAATAGATCTGGCCTTATGAGCTCTATGGTGCTTTCGAAGAGGGCTTGTGAACCGAGGACACACCACCTCACAGTGCTGTTGCTGATCTTACCCAACATCTTTCTACATCTTCTCAGCATTAGGCATGTTGGTTAATTTAGCCTTTTCAGCCCCCTCCCTTTCTCACCAGCAGGGAAGGAGGTAACTATTCCTATCCATGTTTTATACTTTAGCAAGTGCAGGCTTTAATCATTTTTCCTAGTTACAAAGCAAATTTCTAGAGGGATTAGAGAGGGAACTTCAGCACCCTGTGCCCGTAACCCCATGAGCAGTTTCCCTTGGGAGTATCAAGTCCACGAGTGCACGGATCTGTACTTTGCATGTAATTCTCACGCAGCTCAATACATTTTCTGTTTACCCATCTGCAGACCGGAAATAACGATAATGCCAAGCTGTCAGGTGTTATCTGAAGCTTACAGTTGTATAAAAAATGCTAATTGTGGAAGGTGAAAGTCGTGCTGATGGAACGTTGCTCTACGCGGCTGTGGGGAGCACGAGCAGACACCGTGGCTCATTTGCAAGGGCATCGCAAAGGAGGAAGCCACATTTTGCATGGCCTGCTGACGTTCCTGGACTGTTCCTGTGCCTGTGTGTTTGTAATTGTCCTTTGTTTTCTGTCCCATCCACAGAGTCCCCCCCGGAGCGGTGTGGGCAGAGGCGCAGCATGCCCAGCGGGGTCACCGAGAAGAACCCCACCATGGAGCCTGCTGCCACGACGCCCTTCCGGGTCACGGTCAGTGTCTCTCCCCATCTTAACGATTGTTACGGCATCTCGGTGGTTATTGTGGGGTTCTGCCAGAAGGGAGAGGAGCTTCCTCATCCTGGGGGAAGAGGTGGTGTATGTGAAGCTAGTTGATTACTGATTTTTAGGTAAATGTGGTGTTGTTAGATACTGTTAGCAGCAAGCAACTGTAAAATATTTTTTTGGTAAAGCAACATGATTTGAATTTGAATCTAGAGCAGGTCTGGGTAAGTTCTTTCACTTGGGAGACTTTCCTGGTGAGGTTTCCTTTGTGAATCCGAGGGTAGTGCTTTATATTAATTGATGTATTTACTGGTCTGCAACTGTACAGTACATCCTCATACTGCTACAGAGACAAAACCTCCTGTGGAAAAACTTGTCATTAACTACGGAAAACCTGCCAAGCTGCTGATTCCCCAGAGCCTGGTGTCCTCTCCTAGCAGGGGCCCAGAGGAGCCATTCACAGTTTTGCATTTCTTCAATCCTTTTGCTTTGAGATGCTCTGCTAATGTCACTGTTCTGTTGCAACAGCAGTATGTGAAGAACGGGAAGTCATTTGGGAGTGGAACAGAGCAGCACCACTACCGTGAATAACAATGATACCAAAATCAAAGAAGGTGACATTGCTCAGTGGGGAAGGGCACCACTGTGTCCATTTTACAGAAGGGAACCAAAGACCCAAAGAAGTCGGAGCTTGTGGTGGACCGAGGGGTCTGTCGGTGCTGAGCCCGAGCGCTGTGGTGCTGCAGATGTTAGAGTAGTTGCCAACAGTTTCACTGCAGTATGAGGAGTTGTAATGAGTCTGACCACAGGACTCCCCTCTCCCTACCCTCTACGAGATCAGATGTTTGGGCTGGCTCACAGCTTTGGAAGATAGTCCCTGTCGTGCCTTGGAGATCAGTTCTGGAGTGAGTTGAAAGTCTGTGCTTCTCTTTAGTTAGAATGTGCAGAGTGGTGTTTAGCAGTGCCTCCCCACTGATATAAATCGTCTCTCTAACATCCTGCAGATATTAGATAGGCTTCTAGAGTGGATCACAGTCATTTTTACTGCAAGGATTGTTATCTAACGAATAATATAAAATCCAAGTAATTATTTAATTTAGGAGTACACTCCGCTGACAAATAGAAGCACAATAGTGAGATTGAAATAAATATTTCTATGAAAGTGGGCAATAAACACGCAGCTGAGAGTAGCTGGATTTTTTTTCTAATTCATCATCAGGTTGGACACATCTGTAGTTAAAGTCTTGGGAAAGTGGGGTTTTGTAATCAGCTGAAGTTACCAAGGTCTTCTGGGTAACATTTAGGGTAACCTCCAGTAATGGTAACAGAGAGATCTATTTAGAGATTTAAAAAAAGAAGTACAAATGCAAAGTATACAGAGCTAGAGGTGGGTATACCCCATATGAGTGAGAGCCAAGGCAATCAGAAGGTTGTGTTTTCAAGAGGAAAATGTCTGCTAGACGTGGACAGTAAGTTTGCACACGGGTATTTTTGTACAGAAAAGAGGCCAGTGGTCTCGAAGCTGGTTTGCTCGATGTATGTTTATAGGTTTTCTCTGCGGACCACACCGCCCTTACAGGCTCAGCTACTTCATAACGAGCTTAGGTAGGCAGAACCAGAATTTCAAAGGAAGGACAATGGTGCAATCTAAAAAAAAAATCTGAGCACACCCAGTTCACCTGGGAACATTTGCACTGATGAATGAATCATTAGTAGCAGTTTCTCTAAGTAGTTTATTTTAGTTCTGTAAATTCTAAGTTTGTGATTGCATAACATTCTCTGTAAAGCTCTATTCTCTGGCCATTATATGCAAACACATGCTGAGTGTATGAGAGCGTGGCTTTTGGTACTAAATGAAATGATGGAAACAGTGAGTGGATGGCAGGAGACGGGTTCTGTTTTGAAGGAATGTATACAGCATGCGGCAACTACTGAAGAGAATGAAACAGAAAAACACTGGAGTATGAGGTGTCTTGAAGCATTTGCTGTAGGGGCATGTTTGGTTTACTTTTCTGGAGTTGATGAAAGTTATTCTCCTAAGAGGTCCCTGTTCTGACAGGTCAAAACGCAGAGGGATCGTCTCATGGTCTGATTCCCCTTGTGGCGTTACCCTCTGGCTAAGCAAGGTGCATCCTGTTTGAATGCCAAGAGGGAAACGAATTTTTTTCTCTAACCCCCTTGTTCCACAAGCCATATGCCATCTATCCGAATTGATTATCGGTTACAAGTGCTCTAAAACTCCGAGCATGGCAGGCAGGAACACGGCAAAGCTAACTCAGTGGGCATGCCTTTGCTTTGTGCCTCTCATTTATTAGAATCTGTCCGTCTCGGTCAGTGAGGATCTCTGAACCTTAAACAATGTACTACTTGTTGATGAAAGAGGCAAAGAGTGATGGGAAAACCCAGGTTCCTCACAAGACAGAGGATTTGAGAGTATTTTGCTCAGTGTGCTTGTAGTCAGTGAAAATAAAATGCTGTTTATTCCTTTTCCAATGGCATATATCCCGCTTCATGTTTTTAGAGAAGTTATCCCTGCCTGTAAGCAGATCGGCTCTTGTTAGTGAAACAGCCTCTGTGGGATGCGGTTGCTTGCTCTGGCTGGCTCTGTTACTCAGTATGGATTAAATAAGGGCAGTCGTCACATCGATAATATATAGCATTTGTCTTCCCTGAGTTACACTCCGCTATCATCTCATTTCTGTTCCTGCTCAGCCCTCCGAATGTTATTGCCATTAATATGAATGGCTTCATTACATGCAGTTTTTATGGCTGCCCAGATTTCAGCAGATGCCTGCCTTAAGAAATATACTCTCCCTCACCTTCCTTCATTAACCAAAGGAACATTAGCAGTCAGTCCACTCCAGCCACTGGGAATAGTAATTAGTGCTTTCGTTTAGTGGTAATGGGATTATTACTTTTGAGCCTACTGCTGTAGGTTTTGATGTTGTAAGCTTTTCATATTTTACCCCTGATTGTTCTTCCCTGACATCTCCATCCTTCTGCTGTTGAGTCTCCAAGGGATTGGTAAGCTTGGGAGCTGCTGGATTCGGCTATTTTGACAGCGTTGCACTCCCAATTGCTTTCTGTCATTTGAAATCTAAACCAAACCAGGGTGGAAGTGCTCCCTTCCCATACAGAAATTTGCCAGATGAGTTTATTGAGCATTACAGGTTCTACAGCAACTTTGGAAAACAATAGCTCAAGCTGGTTTTTTGAGTTATAGAATAAAACCTTGAAAATCAAGGCTTAAGATTTCTTCATCTTAGTATGTGAACTAGCTGGTTTTACTCCTACAAAAAGAAGGTTTTAATAGAGCTTCTTAAACATGAAGAAGTCTTGCCTAGTCCTACCAGTTTTCTCATCTTGTGAAATGATTGTTTTCCATGTAAACCCCACTCACTTCTGTGCTATCAGAGCTTCGTATGATCTGATGCAGTCTGATGAATCCAAGTGCCTAATCCAAGTGACCACTCACCTGAGGTCCCTAAGTCTGAGTCTGCCCTGAGGACCAAGTTCAGTATTCAGATTTCAGTCTATGTCTGAATGGAAAACCAGGAATGTACTTCCCATTGCCATGTGGACTAGCAGAAACCTTTCTGACTGCTGCATCGGTGCCTAGGAACAGCAGATTTGGTGCATGCCAGTGTAAAACTTAAATATAAGCATGGGAATTCTGGTCCTACTGAATTTGTTATATCTGATACACTCATGGAAGAGATGGACTGTTTGCAGGAGACATCTTTAGAGTTAAATGATCTTGTTGAGACCCTTCCTATTTGTCATGATTCTGCCCCTTGAATGAAGAGACCTAATTAACAGATGGTTCAAGAAAAGTTAATATCTATGGATAGAAAAAGAAAGACAGAAGGCTTGGCTTAGCATGAGATGTCAGTTAAAATGTTGCCTTCCTAGGTAGTGACCTGGAGTTGTCTCCACTGAGAGCGGGTAACTGGCAGCAGCTGATGACGCTCAAGAGCCGTAGACACCAGCGTCACCAAGGGCAGACTCTTCCCCGTGCCCAAGGAGCGATGAGCAGAGCCTTGCTGTTGACCGACATTGAGCTGTCAGGACAACACAGAGAAGCACTTCGCCTCTCCGCACTGAACACAAATAGTTTAAGGTGTGAGGTGGGTTAAACCTGCCATTTGTGTTGTATTTTATCAAACACAGGGACCAGAAGATGAGAAACTGCTGGGTGTTAATTAGACCCTCTTGCTCTGCCCACCTTGCAGGGAAATGATGAGCAGGGTGGGATTGCTCAGACCTGCTGCCCGACGCCTCCTCTCCCATCTCATTAGAGTACTGCCATCTATTGACTGCTTTTAGTAGAGCCTGATTTATGTAGTTCTCTGCACAGATGTCCCAGGCCAAGCGGAAGTCCAAATTGCCAAAAAACTTGCGCAGGAGTTAGACCAACTGATTGGATCAAGAAACCAGAATGATTTCCTGCTGTTAGGTTACCCCACGGACTGGACAAGGAGCCTCCTTCCAAACAGAGTGAATTAATGTAACACGCACAGTCTGAATGGTTTTAAACGGTTTGAAAGTGTCTCTCTGCCTTTCTTACGGAGCTGTGTCTGAGGAAGCGCCTGTATACTCTTACCCCGAAATGCTAGGTAGGGTTTGGGATTTTCTTCTCTCCAGACTCTGCTTTCCAGGCTCTCAGAAAACTCTTCTGTGTTTCTTCTGTTTGAAGCCACATTGGCTACAAAAAAAACCCCAAACCAAACCAAAACCCAGCCACACTGCAGCTACGTGGTCAGGCTGTCCATCCGTGGGGTTGTGTGAGTTGGGTTGGAAGGGAAATAATGCTCAGAGGAGCTGTAAAAGCGAAACCCAGTGTTAGAAACACGCTCTTCACCGACTCGTTGTCAGTTGTGAAGATGAGGAGCCTCTGCTGGTTTTCTCATGGTCCTTCGTCGTCTGCTTGTTTATTTTTCTGCACTTGGAGGGTGACATCTTGGAGCAGGAGCTGTCCTTTGTGGGTCATTTGTCATTGCTCTGCCTTTCAGAAGCCTTTATAGTCACAAAAAAAACCCGAAATCTTCTTAGGTTTTGGTTCTTGTGCCTGTAACGCTAACTTGTTCTCCAGCAGTTTTTCCGCCTGTTTGGGTGCAGAGCTGAATTCACAGTGCTACAGTATAAGCCACTCTTAAGGCATTGCTCCGTTTATCCTGGGTTTAATCCTTGATAAATGAACTATTAAATACTAATGGCATACCCGTAAATGGAAACTCCTGGAGAGATGGAAGTGAGTAACTCTTCAACCTTTCCTCTTCACTGAACATAATCCAAACCGTGGGATCCTAGCTCAAGCTGCTGGGGATGAGATATTGAAGGATTTTTTCCCAAGTTTTTGCCTGGGTGTAATATACACTATTTTCCATTTTGTTTTATTTTTTTTTCCAAAAGCAGTTATGTAGATTACATTATAATAGTTTGACTTTGGAGAATTTATCTTCCAGAATTATGTGAAGAGCTGAATGGTGCTTCCCTCGGCATGATCACCCTGTCTTTAATTGAAATGTAATTGTTTACTAAACCGTTCCAACTAGAAGGGAAAATTACTATAATTTTGGTCTCTGGCTGCATACATTAAAGTACCCCTTTTACGGGGACTGAATTTAAGGAGAATAGGAACATTATCACAGATGATATATAAACAGAAAGCTATCATCATTAAACTGTCAACTGCAGCTGAATTTGGATAACCAGTGTTAGTGGCAGCAAGAAATATGTAAATGACTTTGATAATGTATCTGTCAGTTCAGTCACAGGACATGCTTGGAAGCTTTGGGTTTCTGAGCATTTTAGGGATCTTAAGAAAAATGAGGTCATTTTGGGCATTTGGAGTTATTTCTAGGCTCCCTGGTACTGTTCTGCAAGAATTAGGAGTGCTAACCCGACTGTCAGGTTCTTTTTCGTCAGGTACAGCAGCAGCAGGCAGAGTTCGTGCTCTTACAGCATCTTTTGCTGGTGGATTTCCGGGCTGTCCACAGAGGCGGCTCGTTATTAGCACCCTCATTTTACAGCTGGGAAAAGCAAAGTAGGGAAAAGTGAACTAACTGAAGAGCGATCAGGCAGCAAGGGCAGGAAATATGTCCTGAGCTGAATTTCTTAATTTCTATTCCCAGTCCCGGTATTAACCACTAGCTAAGCTACTCCTGATCACCTCTCTGAAATCCTCCTTCTGTTTCAAGAGAATGCAATATTCTTCTCAAACTCAAAGCTGTCATGTGGAAGTGAGTACGTGGTGTTCTGGACTCCAAGTCATTGTTCCAGGTCAGGCACACCTGGTTTTCTTGCTTTCTCTGCCAGCACCCCATGTTGTCAATTTTCCAATTGCTTGTTATTAAAATTAGAGCCCTCTGTCTTATTTTTCTGAGTCAGCTGTTAACGTAGATCTCTGGGTATTTTTGCTCTTCAATTTTTGTGTGTACTTTATGAGACACAGGGAAAACTCCAGTTAAGGCATGGAAGATTTTCTTTTAAAAAAGGGAATCTTTTCCCCTGCTCAGTGCTACCTAGCACAGAAATTGGAAAATGAAGCTGATTGTAAATATAACGTGTTTGACTATTTGGGTCTGACCTTGTCTACTGAAAAATTTGTAA
This sequence comes from Pterocles gutturalis, assembly GCF_000699245.1. Lineage (NCBI taxonomy): Eukaryota > Metazoa > Chordata > Aves > Pterocliformes > Pteroclidae > Pterocles > Pterocles gutturalis. Next base: position 40,064 of record NW_010125362.1, read on the forward strand.
GTAAACCTGGAGTTTCCGTTTGGGAGAGTACTGGAAGGCAGCATGGTTAAAGCCACGCGGGATTGTCAGATTTCAGCGCAGCGCTGCAGTCCAAACTGCTGTGGATTTATTATGTGCATCAAGCAGGAGACAGGAATGACAGGATAAAAGACATGATGCTATGACCTGCTTCACTGAGAAGGACTCAGCAAGGCAGGGTATGGATTTTTTTTTTCCTTTTTGAACAGGATATGTTCAGGGAGGTCTCTTTTTCAGAGCCTGCAGCTGTCTAAAGGACAGTGTTACAGAAAGGAAGAGGCATAAGGGCTCATCAACAGCTTGATTCGCACACTGAGGCCACTCTTCTTTAAAAGTATTAGTGATCCTGGTTGAGTTTTTGTGGGGTGGAGTGTGGTTTCGGTCTGGTTTTGATTGCTATCAAACTGACACGGTTGGACAGCAAAGCCCTCTGTCCCCCAGGGTCTTTCCCCCACAGAAATGTCTGACTTTCCCCATCTTTCATCATCTGTACAAAAGAGTTGGGACTGGACTAGTTCTGCTGATCATCTTATAAGGAAGAAAAACAACTCAAGGCATCATTTAAAATGGTGACAATTATTTAAGCTGTCCAGATGACTGGCCTTTATTCTCTAAACCACGTTGGTTTGGCATTTTTTGTGGCAATTTCACAATTTAATATAAGCTCAAGTGCTCTGTTGTATTTTTATCTGTTGCAGTTGATTGAATTCCCCCCCACAAAGACCAACAACCAATCTCAAGCTCTCACTGGATTTTACAGCAACATACTTGGATTCATATTAGTTCTGCAGAGTCTTCCATTTCCAAAGGATGATTTGAACAGAAATGGCTCCTCTTGCTCGTTTCAAAACTACCCCAAGAAAAAATTTGGTAGCGTTTCAAACTCTTCCCTGGAAGCCCAGATGCAAACACCCTGTGCTAATTAATAGGCTGTAGGGAGACAAATGAATCTGACTATCTTCATTTCTGTGCAATGAATGAAAGGCAGAAAGTAAACAAGCAAAAGCTTTAATTTGTTTAAACCTCTAGGCACCGAAAACATCTCAGAGTGCTGGTGGCACAGAGAAAAGGCGACCACTAAAATATACAACTTGACAGTGTCCCTTTAATTTGTTTCTGGGTCACAGATGAAGAATTGTGCTGCAGATATAAAAGGCAGGATAAAAACACATTCCATTCTCCCACTTTCAATAGCACTGATATTGTGCTTTCAGAAAACAAGTCAGATAACACAAGGTATTGTTTGAATCCCTTAGAGAGCTCTGGTAGGACATGAGTGTCCATTTAATCAGGACCTTCATCTCTGAACTTTTTCCATTGGGGAATTTGTATTGCTTTAGCTCGTGGGTCTTAGATATTAACTCAGATATTAAATTGGTTGCAGTGAAATTCATAGAAATGAGTGTCATCTCCACAGTTAACACTGAATGGTTATCAATAAATTTCTTCCCAGTTTTAGCTTAATTTCTGAGACAGATTTTTTCTCACTTAGACTAAACACTTCTTTAATTCCCATAACTGTGCCATATTTTGAGCCATAACTCCTTGGACTTTCATTGTGATAGATGGATCGCGTGTCATCTGCGTACTTTGGTAAGAAATTAGGGTGTGGTGACAGGAAATCATGTATGAGATGCTCCATCCCAGCTGGAAGTGATCGTGCCTGTGTTGTTCACCCCTCTGGAAGTGGCTGACTCTGGACTTTAACCGGTGTGGAAGAGCCTATGGCACGTCGTGTTGAGCGGGGCTGCTCGGTTAGATCATTTGGAAGTTGTTTTGGAGGTTTCTCCTTCCCATCCAAATCCCAAGCTGGTGCTGCCTCATGTGAGAAAGTTTCTCCAGGTGGTGACACTGTTGTTCCAATCCAAGTGCAGCCACTTGAAACAGCCAGTCTGGTTTGGGCGATTCCATGGTCTCATGACACTTGCAGCTGGATAACTTTTTATCACCGTGGGGCTGTATGTTGACATTGACTCCTATATACTTTTTTCCACCTTCAGTTACCACGGAAACAAGATTCACTTTCTCCTCCATACTGTCGCTTTTCCTCATGATAAGGAATAGGCTGTATTCATCCTCCCCACCCTCTTTTTTCCCTAGCGAGCAGTGATAGTCATGGCTCAGGCATCAAGGATAATTTGAGAGAGAGCCGGTACCAGCTCTGATGCCTTTCCTGCGGTATTCATGTAGTCCTGGCCCTGGCAGTCTGCCAGCAACTTTCCCCTCTTTATCTTCCTCCGTAATTGCTGTGGATCATATCTTACCTGCAACATTCTTCAAAGCACCGAGGAAATTAGCTCCAGAACTAATCATGTCTTTATTTCCTAAATCGCTCTGGGTAGTTACATACACCGTGCTGCAGAATGGGATTCGTGGTGATCGGCACGACCTGCCTCTGCCTGCCCTCGCCTCCTCCCTTCGCTCCTGCCCCTTGCAAGATCGTGTCCACCTGTTTCCCATGATGTGACATTTCCCATGATGTGTGATTATAGCAAACGGCCGAGTTCCCATGCCGTCTCCGCAGCTGGTGGGAGGTGTGCCCAAGTGCGTGTTCCAGGCCGTGACGTGCAGAGTTGGCTCATGGCACATCCAGGGAGCAGCTGGGAGTCCTGCGGGGCTGCACCGTGACTCTGCCTCCCTGCCAGGACCAGGAGAGCTTCTGCTTGAGCTGCGCGGTGGCCTCTGCAGCCCGCTGTTCCCAGGCACGCAGGCGGTGTAAGGAAAGCTGGAGCCCAGGTCTGTGCTCACCTGTTCCAGGCAGAAGTTACAGGAGCGGGTGGAATCTAGGATTAGTTTTTCTTTCTATGCTAATTTTACATAGCAGTTTATTATCTAGTTTAATACTGAGAGCAGAGATCACCACGTCTTTAGGCATACTTGGGAAACAGGGATGTGAGATGGAACAAGATGGGAACCCAGCATGGCCAAGTGATGCTCCCATGTCCCCGCATCCCTTAGCTCCTGAGCACTGCAGTCCCCTTTCAGAACAGGGACAAAAAGGCATCTGTGTACCTTGCTGTGGTGGGTTAGCCCTTGGCTCTGTGCTTAAACCACGACACTTGCTACGTGTTTTGCACCTCCCCATCAAATCTAGAATTTGTTAAAGATTTTCAAACAGAAATGCAAGCTTTGCTGATATGAGGAGGTAGAGGGGGATACCTCCATGGGAAACCCGGCACTCGGAAAGCTGCCAAGGGGCAGGGCAGCAGGCTCGGGCCATGCCTGCCTCCCAGCTCAGACCCGCTCTAACTCAGCCTTCCTTGGGAATTAGCCAGTGAGGCAAAACCAGTTAAGGAACAAATGAATGGGACTTAAATCTGCTTGATAGAATTGAAACTTCCTGCTGGGTGACAGCATTGTGCTTTAAAGATAGTAAATCCACTGCTAATAATTAGGCAAGAAATGATCACTGCTAAGACCCCAAAATAGGATCTGCCACTTACAATGTCTGTCTTATTATTTTGCAGAGGGGTAAAACAGCGATGAACTTCATTTTTGCCTCCAGTTCTTGAAGGATATTATTTTTGGTTTATGTCTTTGGCAAACTTTCAAGTTGAGTGTCCAAGGAAACATAACTGTCAGCTGTGCGGTTTGCTGCCGCCTCACATCCCATTCTTCACCACCTTAACCCAAAGAGCAGACACAGGTACAAGCTTAGGAGGGAAAGGAAAGGAGTAAAGGTGGAGAAAAATAGCAGGGAGGAGTCTTGCATTGGTTTTAATTTCAAATTAAATTGATGATTGTATACCTGTGATTTCACCTGAGAAGGAAAAGCTTCAGGGCGCTTTTTTTTCATTTCAAATTAAATTGATGATTGTATATCTGTGATTTGACCTGAGAAGGAAAAGCTTCAGGGCGCTTTTTATTTTTATTTTGCTTAAAGGCAGGCAGAGACCTCACGTCCAGGCTCTAGATGGACGTGTGAGTATTTCTAACCTCCAGTTTCTGTTTTAATTAGGAAGGGACTTTGAGATTTTGAGTTTTTGAAAACAGATTTACAAAAACACCTAAAGTTCTTGATTTTTTTGTGGTCTAATTCAAGTAGAAAGGTTCCTTCCACCCTCTCCTAAGGATGATTGCCTGTTACAGTCCTAAACTTTCCCAATCAAAAACTGTCTGATCTGTGTGTCATGAAGGACAGAAAAACTGCTGAAAGTGGGGCTGGTGTACTCCTGTAAGTGTCATATGTGTCTTATATTTATCCCTTCATTGTAATTTTTCTCCTTTTTTTCAAAACTGTAGGCTGAAGGTAAATCAAACTGAAATACTAATTTTCATAAATTTTGAGATTAGAACAAATGAGCTTCATCTCAAGGACTTTCACCATGTCTGGAAATTAAGTTGTCTAGAAAGGAAGATAGGGAAAAATGCAAGACTGATGTATTATCAGAATTAAAGTAGGCATTCACCGTACCTTTACAAAAGTTAACATCTTTGTTTGATTGCAGCTGTAATTATTGCTGAATACAAACCTTCCAATTTAAGCTTCAGAAATGTGGCGCAAATCTTTGGAGCCAAGAGCATCTGCCTGAAACATGAGTTTCATATTTGAATGAGTAACTTTTACTGCAAAATTACACAATGAATCCCCGCATTCAAAGGATAATAGTGATTTTTTATTCTAAACATATCATCTACCAACTGCTTTTTAAAATTTATTGCCCTAGCAGATGGTTTTGTGGAAGATGTGTTATTAAAAGCACACGAGATTTGTCAATGAAAATGCAGCGACTTGCTACCTTTCTGTAGACTTAGAGTTGGTCATCAATATTGTGGGAAATGGGGTTATCTCTTTCAGTGTTTGCTCTGCTCTGGAGATTTCCGATGGAAGCGAGCAGGGGGATGCCCGATGACTAGATACAACATGACAGCCGCGTGCTGCTCCAAGGCCATAAATCAGAGCAGCGAAAGCACTTATAAAACACACTCATGAAACAGTTTACTCTGTGTCATATAGCAAAAGTGGACTTTAAAGGAGAACATTAATGTAAACAGATTTATGGAGATGGTTTTCCCATCTCCCGTGTGTGTTTATTGCTCTGGTACCTGCTTTAACGGGAGGCGGTGGGTTTGAGTGCTCAGACCGCAGGCACAGGAGCGAAGCGTTCTTGAGCAGTAATCCTGGCTTTGCAGCACACCTGCTGTACACTCCGTGGAGCAAATCACTTAGACTCCTCTACCTTCAAAGTCGTTTCCTCTGTGACCTGCCCAAAGGATCTATTTGGACAGTATTTCCTACCTCTATCCCACCTCCACCTGCGCCCCCTCCTTTCACCCCTTCTCGGACAGTAAGCTTGTTGAAGCGTGGATCTCCCTACGGACTGTCTTTTAAAAGGCATATTCTCATTTCTGATGTGGTGAAAGAATTAAGTTAGGCTGCTCTATATGAAAATATACCTTTTTGCCTCAAATCAAAGGGTAGATGGGTTTATCCTGACTGTTCATACCCAGGTTATGTACCTGCTATAAACGTACTGAGCCCAATGGTCGTTACTCTACGGTAACAGTTCCAAAGTGCGGCTCTTGAAAGCT
>NW_010125363.1:0-285 GCF_000699245.1 Pterocles gutturalis
AGCACCCCGCCTCGTGCGCTGCTGGGTTTTCTTTGCCGGGCAGCCCCCGCGCTTGCCCCCCACCCCGCACCCCTGGCCTTTTGTGGCCCATTCAGTGACTCGCTTGACCCCTCCAGGACCTTCTCGCCTTGTGGTCAGCGTCTGTGTGCCCAGCAGACCGCGAGACGAGGTTTGCGGCTCTGTTCTGCTCTCGGGCAGTTGTTGGTGACATTTCACAGTCCCCTGACCTGGGCTGACACCGTCGATGTTGGGTGTTGGTGGGGGGGGAGCGGGTGGGAGCTCACA
>NW_010125363.1:368-642 GCF_000699245.1 Pterocles gutturalis
TGGAAATCTCTTCGGTTTAGGGGGAGCTTTTGGTATGTCGGTGTTTAAATCCGCTCCACGAAATAGCCGGTATTAAACCTTTCACCTTTCTTCCTGGCATAGAGCTCAGCCGCCGTCTCACACCCCTCAAAGGCCGGTTCTGCTCCAGAACCTGCTGCTGGAATGCTGGTGGCTGGAGGAGCCTGCGGATGTGACAGTCCCAATCCCTGCGGATGTGACAGTCCCAGTCCCTGGGGGTGTGACAGTCCCAGTCGCTGTGGATGGGGCAGCTCCA
>NW_010125363.1:1051-1602 GCF_000699245.1 Pterocles gutturalis
TGTGACAGTCCCAGTCCCTGTGGATGTGACAGTCCCAACACTGCGGATGGGACAGTCCCAATCCCTGCGGATGTGACAGTCCCAGTCCCTGTGGATGTGACAGTCCCAACACTGCGGATGTGACAGTCCCAATCCCTGCGGATGTGACAGTCCCAGTCCCTGTGGATGTGACAGTCCCAATCCTGTGGATGCGGCAGGGCCACTTTACTCCCATGTGACAAATCCACAGCAGGGTTTAGGTCCAGATGTGAGCAGCAAGTACCTGGTGTTTCTTTGTTGGGCTAACGTGGGGACAAGAGCTCAGCTCTGAAATATTCCAACGATCTCAGCCCTGGCGTGGGGCTCAGGAGTGGGGCTGTGAAGAGGGACAGACCCTGACCCGAGAAAGTGAGCAGCAGGAGCCCTGAAGAGGCTTAGAAACCAGGAGGGGCTGGAGAGATTCCCCACTGGAAGGTCTCCCCCGAGCCTTCTCTTCTCCAGGCTGAACAACCCCAACTCTCTCAGCCTGTCCTCATAGGGGAGGTGCTCCAGCCCTCTGACCAATTTCGTGG
>NW_010125363.1:1613-4232 GCF_000699245.1 Pterocles gutturalis
CAGCTCCGTGTCTGTCCTGTGCTGAGGACCCCAGAGCTGGGTGCAGCACCCCGGGGGGGGTCTCACCAGAGCGGAGCAGAGGGGGACAATCCCCTCCCTCGCCCTGCTGCTCACGCTGCTGGGGATGCCCCCAGGACACGGGGGGTTTCTCCCCCCTGCGCAGCCTCGTGCTGTCTCTCCCCAGCACTCCCCCCTTTGCTTTCCTCCTCCCATCTTCCCAAACCCCCTTTCCTCCCCCTCTCCCGGAGCAGCATGCCACCAGGCTGGGCTGTTCCTCCTGGGAAATTCTTGGTCCCAAACCCCCTTTGCCACCTCCTTCCTGCCCGGGACCCTGGGTGTGGCTCCAGCGCTGGTCCCTGTCCCCATACCAGCCTCTCAGACTGGGATCGATGGTTTCGGAGGTGCTGTGGTCGTAGCTGTGGTTGTTGTTTGAATTGCGCATCGTGTGTCTCGGGGCGGTTCCTGCAGCATCCCTGATGGTAAGGGCTGGGTTTGAAGGATGTCACCAGGCAGCCGTGGCCTCCCACGTCCCCAGCAGCCAGCACATGGTGACACAGAAGAGGGGATCCCATCCTGAGAAGGTGACACCGCTGATGCACAGCGCTCAGCGGAATCACCAGCGTGAGCAAGAGCAAAACCGGGGAAACTATGGGAGAAACAGAGGAAGCCAGGCTGGCCGAGCTCTGCGGGGCTGACGGTCCCCAAACAGGACGCGGTCTCTAGCGGATGGATCCCCAAAAGTTTCCAGCTGAGGTTCAGGTGCAATGCGCAGTGAGTTTGAACCTGCTGGATTGTTTCGCGTTGCTTGGTTCTCTGTTGAGCCCTGGAGATGGAGCCCCGGTGCCCAAGACAGTAGATGGTGCTCGAAAAGTTCCTGCGTGAGCTGATTCCCTTCAAAAATCATTTTCTTTATCCTGAAGCTGCCTTGGTGGCTTTTCCTGTCTCTCCTGTGCTCTCTGCTGGCTCTGCCCCTGTGCCCAGGGCTCAGCCAGGGCTTGGCACGGAGCAGCGGCACGGGTACGGCGGTGCCAGCGCCGGGACGGAGCAGCGCAGGGACCAGGAGTCCCTTTGGTCCCCAGCACGCGTCATCAGTGCCGGGGTCTGGGAGAACGCGTGTGTTTGTCCTGGAAGCCAAACCTTGCTGCTCGGTTCAGGGAAATTAACCCCACGGGCTGCTCGGTCCTCACCGGGGTTTGTGCCTCCTGTTAGCAGAGTTTGGAGCCATTTGTCTTGCGAAGAACGAGGCTGTGAGCAAACCCCGGCTGGTGTGACACCCCAGCCCTGCCCCGCATCCCGGGATCCTGCCGGCACACGCGCCTGCTCGCTGCGCGGGAGCAGCCCTGCTCCTGCGGAGCCCTGCGCTCGCACATCCCATATCACCCCGGCCCCGGCGTCGCGGGGAGCGTGGCTGAGCCCTCCCTGGAGGACACCGAGCCCTTCCTCAGCCCTCGGGGGGCCAGGGTGGGTGTTTTTGGGGGTCACATCCATATGACCCATCTATGGGTTTGCTATAGCGCATCCATCCCAGGGCAGCCGTTGTGCCAGAGCGCCTGCAACCCTCTCTCCCTCTCCCTGCTCATATTTACAAGGGAATGTGATAAATCCCGTATTGATCCCTTCAGTTGCACTGTAAATTTTGCAAAAGATGATTAAATAGCGCAATAGAGGCTGCGAGCGCCGGGGTTCAATATGTTCTGGGCCAGCGTATCGACCCTCTCCATCCGACGGCAGCAAGTTCCACTCCCAGCCGCGCCAGACCAGTAATTAAAATCCTGCGAGACTGGGATTTAGAAACCAATCATATCCCGGCGTCGAAGCGCCTGACATCCCAGCGTGGAGGGAGCAATAAGCACGGACGTGCGAGCCCATCGATGGCTGCAGCGCAGCGCTGAAGAGTGGTGTCCCCACGAGGCAGGGGAGCGGATAGATCCCTCTCGAAGCGTTCCTGGGTACAAATAATAATGTTCCCGGGTACAAAAATTAATGACATGGTGTTTGTTGGGAATTTAAGAGCTCTGCACACAGGTGTAGGCATAGAGATGATGATTCTTTAGTTTTCTTTCTGGTGCTTTACAAAAAAGAAGGTGGGTTGTTTTCACACCCAGGAGGCAGAAAAAAAACTTGCAATAAAGCAGCTTGCACCCTGCAATAACGTGAGACCGAAGGGAGCAGGCAGCTCAGCTTGTTTCAACAGGCGTTGCGAAGAATAACGGGTTTGCTGAGCCCACACGAGGGTCTGAGCTGCCTGAGCCGTTCCGTGCTCCGTCCTTCCCGAGCGTTGCTGGAGCAGGTTGTGTTGGAAAGCGGTGGGAATTTGTCTGGCGCACGGAGTGCAAGGTCTTGGAAACTTGGCTCCCCTTCTTCATCCTCATCAGCAGATCCGCGTCCGACGGTACCTGCGGGGCTGTGTAAGGGGCAGGAGAGCGGCTGCGGCCACGCTCGGCTCCTTACGGAGCTGCGGGAGGGAGGCTGCTGTGCTGTGCCGTGCCGTGCCATGCTGTGCTGTGCCATGCTGTGCCGTGCCATCCTGTGCCGTGCCGTGCCGTGCTGTGCCGTGCCGTGCCATGCCATGCTGTGCCGTGCTGTGCTGTCCCATGCCATGCATTGCCGTCCCCTGCC
>NW_010125363.1:4682-6019 GCF_000699245.1 Pterocles gutturalis
CATGCCGTGCCGTACGGTCCTGTGCCATGCCGTGCCGTGCCATGCCGTGCCGTGCCATGCCGTGCTCTGCCGTGGTGCACCAGCAGCAGTACCCGTGCTCACAGAAGCACTGCTAGAGGGCACGCTCCTCCGCTGGAGCTCGCAGAAATGTTTTCCTGTGCGGGGGGTGAGGCAGTGGCCCAGGTTGCCCAGAGCAGCTGTGGATGCCCCATCCCTGGAGGGGTTCAAGGCCAGGCCGGCTGAGGCTTTGGGCAACCTGTGCTAGTGGGAGGTGTTGGAGTTGGAACGAGATGATCTTTAAAGGTCCCTTCCCACCCAAACCCTTCTGGGATTCTGTGATTGTCAGCACTGACCATCCCAGGAGCTCTGGGTGTTTCGGTTTGGAGGGTCTCTCCTTTCCATGCAGCCTCTCTCTACTCCAGAGACGCCTGGTTCTTCATGAAGTCTGAGCCCTTCCTTCCTACATCCCTCTTTCACCTGGGTATGGAGGCACCGTCTCTGCTTGGTTGCATGTGTTAAAATTAATTACGAACCCTGCACAGCTGCAGTGGTGACTGCATACAACAGATTGAGAAGAGTGCTCAGGCATTGGAACAGGCTGCCCAGGGCCGTGGGGGAGTCACCATCCCTGGAGGGGGTCAGGAAACGTGTGGATGTGGTGCTTGGGGACATGGGTTAGTGGGTTGGGGGGGGTTGGGGTGAATGATCCTTGAGGGCTTTCCCAACCTTCGTGATTCTATGAAATCATCGGGAGTATTGTCCTCAAGTGTGGCTCCAGCTTCTCCTTCCACCCCGTACCTTTGGAAATCCTGCTCCGGGTGTTCCCTTGATGAGCTTTGAGGCTCCTCCCGGGGGGGCCGACCTTCAGGTTCCGGTTCAAGCCGCTGGGAAGATGTGTTTGATGGAGCAGGGGCAGGTCAGTGCCCAGCCAGTGGAGCAGCGCCTGGCAGCATCTCTTGGATTTATTACAACGTCGGGCGGGGAGAGGGTGGTCAGAGCACAGGCTGGGGTGGCTGCTGCCATGTTCATGTTCCATGTTAACAGCTGCTGGTGAAATATGTGTCTGATTGATTTAAAAGCAGGTTTACGTTACTGGAAGAAGGAGTGATCATGCTAATTGAATCACCGGAGGCTCAGGAGGACGGGAGTCTTTTTATATTACTTTAACTGGCCACGTGGAGCAATAAGAATGTCACTCCTTGTCACAACTGACGGCTGATGACATCGTGTCACCCCCGGCAGGTAGCGTGGGCTGCTTCCTCCCGGTGAATCCCCGACTCAGCCGGTGTTTGAGGTGTGACTGCAGTGGCAAATTGCGTTTATCCCACCGGAGCTGC
>NW_010125363.1:6469-7489 GCF_000699245.1 Pterocles gutturalis
CGAGGGCTGGGCGCTCCCCTCGCCAGGACGGGTCTGATGGGGACCTGGATGAGGCAGAAGGACCTCGAGGAACCGGCGCGGAGGTGACTTTGTGATAACCAGACCAGCGCTGACGTTTGCAAGGTGCTGACAGCCCCGTGTCTGAAGTGAGCAGCTCTGGACGGGTTTATCCTGGGGAGAAGGGCTTCGATCTGCTCCAGAAACTCTCAACCGAAGCTGTGCCGTCTGCTGCACCGGAGACTCGCCCAAGCGCTCGGTTGCCACCGTCACCGTATCGCATCTTCTGGCCACAAACAAAGGAAGACAAGAAGATGTCAAACGTTTTGGCATCTTGTCTACATCCAGGTCACCGCTTCTTTTGCAGACAGGACTTGGAGCAGCGGCAGGACACAGCCCGAATCGCGCTGGTTCTGTGTCCTCTGTCCCCAGAGGCACTCAGGGTGAGTGTCCACAGCAGAGGTGCTCGGCTGGAGGTGACCTCTGAGGATGCCTGTGAGCAGGAGATGTCACAGCATCTGAAATGACGTCCTCGCACTCAGTCCTCTCCTTGTCTTGGTGCCCAGGGTGTTCCCAAGCCTCCCTGTGCCCGTCCTCGGAGCCACGGAGCTCCCGGGCTGTCCCCATGGGTCACCGATGCTCTCTCCGGCTGTCCCCGTGGGTCACCGATGCTCTCCGGCTGTCCCCATGGGTCACCGATGCTCTCTCTGGCTGTCCCCGTGGGTCACCGATGCTCTCGTCACCGATGCTCTCTCTGGCTGTCCCCGTGGGTCACCAATGCTCTTCAGCTGTCCCCGTGGGTCACTGATGCTCTCTCCGGCTGTCCCTGTGGGTCACCAATGCGCTCTCTGGCTGTCCCCATGGGTCACCGATGCCACTGTGAGCCCCAGTCTGTCCATCCAAGGTCTGAGACTTGTTCTTCCTCCAGCAGGAAGGTATTTGGCCACGGATTTGGCTGGATCTCGGCTCCTCTGCCCTGTCGGGACAGACCATGGCAGAGGATGGAGAGCAAGGACCGAGCCG
>NW_010125364.1:0-14650 GCF_000699245.1 Pterocles gutturalis
GGCCAGCAGCCACCGACCGCCACATCCTGGGATTCCTGCCAGCAGGAAGAGAAAACACAACCGCCCCGCTACTTCCTCCGGTTGGGGCCTTCCAGCTCCAGCTCTTCTCCATCGTGGGAGCAAGAGACACTTCAGATCAACCCCATCAGTGTCTGCCCACCCCAGCAATTCCCCCACCGAGCTGGAGGAGCCGTGGCTTTGCCGTAGCCTTGGCTATAATCAGGTTTGGAGCTGTAGAGGTGGATGCCTCCTCCAAAAGCCAGCAGCCAGTTCTCGCCCGCTGTGTCAGCCCCTCCCGGCAGGTCTCAGTGCACAGACGGCGCATATCACACATTTACCTCCAGCAAAAACACACGCGGCCTTTAAAAAAGGAGATTTTATTTACATTTTGTGGTTCTTTACATTTGGTGGTTTAAAACCCGGGACAAAAATACTCCCCAGAAGCTGGGGTAAACATGTAAAACTGCTAGTTTACATTTTAAAATCCAGTAATAAATTGCACAGAAGTCTTAGGTTGTACAGAGCCATCACAAGATTGTTATATAAAACCCCAAAATCTGCAGAGAGAACCAGAGGAATAAAGAATTACAGCCACAAGTATTGGTACAAGAAAGGGCACAAGTTTTGAGGGTTTTACCCCAACAGTCTCTCTTGGGGAGGAGGCATGGGACAGATGTTCCTGGTACAAATAGTTGGAAATGTTTTAAAATACAGAAGAAAAAGCAAATCCTGTCTGGTGCTGGCTCAACTGGAAAATGTCCTAGCAGAAAATACTTAGTTTTATAGAACTGCTCAAAGTCCAGTGGAAAGCTAAAAAAGAATCACTGCCCAGCAAAATGAGCCTTTGCCTCCCCCCGTCTCCCTCTTCTCCATCTCCTGCAGGCAGTGGGACAACAGGGGCCAAAGCGGAGTTTAGCAGGACACAACACTGGAAAAGCCAAAAAATATGGAGGCAGCACATGTGGAGAACAGGGCAAGAACAAAACCATGAAGGACAAAAAAAGCAGCAGGGGAAAAAAAAAAAAAAGGACAGATGATATTTTTGGTATTTTCCATTGAATGCTGAGTTTGGAAACAATTAGCTCACGAGCTTCACTTGTGCCCTCCCCAATTCAAACAAACCCAAAAAACAATTGCTTACAAATTGGAGCCAGGAATTTGAATGACTTCCTGTGCGCTGAAGCTTTTTACCCAGAGCTGGGTTGAGAAAATTTTTTTCTTCTTTATTCCAGAGTTCAGAAAGAGGAAAGAGGGATGACCCAGGGCCTCCAGGAGCTCCCCAGGATCAGAGGCTGAAGGCAGAGAGGCTGCAGAAAAAAAAAGGGGCAGAGGACAGAGGGCTTGTCCCCTCGCCCTCTCCAGTGGGGAACACACACCCGGACACTGGGCTTTGCCCCATCGAGCTCACCCACAGCACTCGGATACCCCAAGGACCCACAGTGCCCTGGGGCCACAACTGTGGGTCAGCTGAGGAAGAGCTGGACTAACTCCTCCGTGCTGCAGTCCTGGACCATTTCAAAGGCTCCACAAAACACGAACAAGGCTCTTTGGGTCAGGCTTCAACTCCCGGCCGCAGCGCTGGGGGACAGGCGAGGCTGGGCAGGAACGCTGGAAACCACAGCGCTTCGCCCGTTCTTTCTGTGCCCTTGTACAACAGCGAGGCTGCTCAGAGACAACCTCAGGGCGATGCCCCGCTGCATCCCAGCCAGAGCCACCCTGAGAGGCCTCTCCCCACCAGGCTGCACGTGCCCAGCCCCAGCACCCAAAGAACAAGGACCACCTTGAGGTCTGGCTCCAACTCTTTCCTGCTCCCTCCACAGCAGCCAACGGACATGGGCACTCCTCGCCAGGGAAGATGAGGGGGGGAAGATGAAGGGGACCCCACGTACAGCCAGAGGTGCTGAAGGACCAGTTGGTAGCCAACAGAACTGGGGAGAGCAAGCTCCGGTGCATGGGAGCAGTGCAGAGGCGCAGGGCACAGCGCAGGGGCTGTGCGAGATGAGCCAGCCTCGGTCCTCCCCCCTCCCCACCATGAACGGTGTGTTCCCAACTGTGAAGGTTAAACGAGGACAGGCACTGGCTGGGGGTCTACAAGGGGATCCCAGTAGCTCCAGCCACAGTAACCAAACAGCACTCCTGTTTCCAGCCAAGGAACATGAGCTGGACACATCACCAGCAGCTCGGCTTCAGGGCTGGAGGACAAGGAACCGGGAACCCAGTCATGGTCCAGGAGCCTACAGCCCGACTCAGCACGTCCAGCAGCATCGACAGCTCACAGGAATTTTTTCAGAGGTGTGGAAGGGATTTGGGCTGAGGCCCAGAAGGAGGGATACGTACTGCTGGCAGCAAGGAAGAGCACAGGAGCTGCAGGCTGAGCCAGGGAAAACAGGTTCAGCTCCATGGGAGGATGAGGAAGAGCACCAGGGAGGAGACGTACCATTACAAACAAACAAGCACCTGCCTTTGACCCCCAGTGTATCAAGAATGCTTTTCATGGCGGGCACAGACCACCAGGCAAAGGGGAGAGCCCTGCGTAATAAAAGCCGAGCAGAAGCGAAAGTCGAGCAGAGGGTGAAGAAGGATCCTCCCGAGACACAGATCACAGCTCAGGCTACCCGCAGTGACAACATCCCAGCAACACCCACATGCTTCAGACACGGTGTCACCAAATGGTGGGTGTGGGGAGGAGCCTTTCTTCCTTTTTTAATAAAGTTTCTTCCAAATGGCTCTTTAAGAGAGGGCATGGGCTGGAGCCAGACCTTGGCTCTTTCATCTCCATCCTCCTGAAAGGGAGAGCCCACTCTCCCCTTCCTCCGCACGAGTCCACCTCATCCTTCCCGACCCGAAGCAGAGAGCAGAGAGCACTGCACGAGTCCAAACCACGGCTCCGGGACCCAGGGCTGGGGGTGCCTGCTCCAGAGCTGAGCCCACAAGGTGCCAAACTCTCTCCAACCACCTGGAACTACGAGCCCAGCACCGCGGTCAGGCTGCACTGGGCTTGTGTTCCCAGAGCTGTCCTGGCAGAAAGTCACCTTCACGGTAACAGTAAAAAAAGTTGCTTCATTTTTCAAGAAGTCAGCAAGGTGCATTCCTGGATTTGGCATGAACAGGCACATGGATAAGCATTAGAAATGGATGAAAAAGTACAGCATTTCTCTTAGAATAATTTATTAAATACAGCATTAAAATTTGTATTTATGAATTCAATCATTAAAAACAAAACTTCATCTCATATATATATATATATTCAGGGACAATGACAATCATTCTATTGACATTGGTGCATGTTGTGCCAGCACTGCTCAGAACGGCACCTTCCCTACGCTATCCTTAAAGCAATTCAACACTTAAAAAAATGAAATAAAATAAAAAGCATTTGCAAAGAAAGAGTGCAAAGCAGGGCTTGTCCCCAGCTGCCTGCGGGGGCGTGCAGAGACGGGCTAAAATGGGGAGGCAGAGGCTGTAGTGCTCCTAGCAGGGGTGTTAGATGTTGCCCGCCCAGCATGAGGCCGTGTGGGGACCACTTCTTGGGGGTGCCAAACGTCTGCAGTCCAGAATTTCAGCCTTGGCTGGATGCCTGTGGCTCTGAAGTTATCTGGTTTGCGGTTTCCTCAGCTTGGGCTAAAAAAGCTAAACAAGGCGAAGGGCAGGGGGAAAGCGCAAAAGAAAAACGCTGTTTTATATCCACCAGCTTCTTCCCCCAACCTGTCGGGTCCAGCGGAGTCGGCAAACGAGGCACAGCAGTTTGTGTTCCCGCTCATTCGGATTCGCATCCTGCCGTGGCTCAAAGGAGGCTCAGGAGACAAGCGATAAACCAGCACCGGCTCACGGAGAGAGCAGTCCCCCGGCCAAGCGCCTTCGCACCCCGGCTTGGCAGCATCTGTCCCCCAGGGAAGGGCCGTCCCCGAGGGAAGGGCTTCCACGGACAGAGCCCTTGGGCAGACTCAGAGGTAGCGTCAGACGGACTTTTGTGACTTGATTGTCGTGTAATTCTGGCCTGCCGAAGGCAGCGGCCGCTGGGATGGAGAGGGCACCCTGCAGGGTGGGGACCTGGACCCCCGCCTGCAGACTGACCAGCGCTGTTCATCCCGGGCGCTGCAGTCTAGAAGTGAGCAGGGATGATGGACTGTCTCCTATGGGCTTCTGAAAAGCTGCCCTTGCTGAAAACGGCCAGGAGCTGGCTGTTGGGCACCCATGGTAACACCGAACTCTCCCTCCACAGCTCACCAGGGCCACGTGGTTATAAGCAAGTGCCCCAGCGAGCTCCCCGCTGCCGCAGCCTGCTCTCCTCTCACCGCACGCAGCCCGTAAAAAAAAGGCTGCCAGTCACTCACCCCACAACACAGGGACAGCGAGGGCTTGTGCTTTTGGCTTTTTAAGAGTCCCTGACTTTCCAAACCTGCTTACTCCAAGAAACCTCCCGTTTCAGCTACCCTTAGGACCTATGAGGACAAGGAGGAAGGGCTGTCAAAACCATTTCTGGAGAGCACACCGCCGCTAAAAGAGAAGAGAAAGTCCACACAGCCCAGCCTTCACCTACAGTGGAGAGGTGCCAAGTCAGGAGCGTTTCAGATAAGGCATCGCAGGTGCTTTGATAGTAAAGCAGTTAGTGTTGACTACAGTACTTAACCACAGGCTGCTGCAGAGGCCACTCCTGGGGCAAAACCAGTTCTCCAGCACTTGGTGCAGCAGCGGGAGATGGTTCAGTTTCCCAGACCTCTCCTACACACACACAGGCTGCTCTGGCTGCCCTATTTGGTTTTTTTTCCCCCCTCCCTAGAAAGAGACTTAAAAAGCCCAGGCTGGGATGTGCCATGTACCCCACCAAGCAGCCCCAGCGATCAAAGGACGCCTTGTGCTGTACCAGACTTTGCAGTAGGCAGGTGAACCGCGGCGCCCGGGGGTGGGCAGCGCCAGCGGGACTCGAGGCAGGGGAGGCTAGTTGCCGTTGCTGATGCTGGAGTTGGCACTGCTGCAGCTCTGCTCGTAGGATGGAGGTGCCTCTGCAGGGGAGAGAAAGAATAAAAGCGGTTACGGTGGGTGTTTGGGAGGTTCCCTCCACCCCAGCAGATGTAACTCGGTGCTGCTAACACATGCTGCGCATGCAGACACTCTCTCCAGGACCCTGTAGCCTGCCCCACCAAAGTAAATCAGGTTTTTGTGTGCACGTGCAGAATTTGAGCCAGCCAGTCCCATCCCTGTCCTGATGCCTACAGAGGTCAAAATCAGCACCTCCAAGTCTGGTTCTGCTTCTCTCCTTCTTGCATAAGCACCCTCATAGAATCCCAGGATGGTTTGGGTTGGAAGGGACCTTAAAGACCATCCAGTCCCACCCCCGCCATGGGCCTTGAACCCCTCCAGGGATGGGGCATCCACAGCTTCTCTGGGCAACCTGGGCCACTGCCTCACCACTCATGTGCCCTAAACCTCCAGATCCCAGGTGACCCGTTCTCCGTGCACCCCAAGCCAGGGCTGAAGTGACTCATCAGGTGTCCTGTTACCCAGTACTAACAGATGGGTTTATCTGGGTAGGACTGTGCTAACAGACACCGCGGGTCCCTGCCACCCCAGCCACCTGGGATGAACACAGCTCCAGGAATCCAGTGTGCAGGGATTTCCCCAAGCTTTTCCAGCCTGGACAGTCTCTCAGCTCCCGCCCCCACAGCTCGCACGTTCAGACCAGCTGCAGGCCCACTCCAAGTCAGAGAGAAGATTTCAGTTACATCATTTTCCTGGCTCTGCTCCCACCAGCCTCACCACAAGCCAAGAAGTTTTTCTATCAGTGGGAGGCTGAAAGCTCATTTAAGAACAGGGAGATCCTCTCCACAAGCCCAGGGCAGGCACGGGTGCAGACGTGGGAATGGCCGGCTGGCTTTTACAGCTGCAAGAGGGGACTCCTCTCTGCCCGCTAGCCTCTGGAGATCTCATAATCCCCTATGATATCAGCCCCCAGCAGGCTGACATCCCTATATTCCCACCCCGTTCGCAGCTAGCAAAGAGACTTTTGTCGCAGGAGATGTTCACAACCACGCTGCCAGCCCGTTTCGGTCTCTGGAGCATCCTGCTCACCATATGGGTAGCCCCACGTGCTGTACTCCGGAGGCAAAATGAGAGAGCTGGCTGTGGGGACGGGCACCACGTTCCCCTCAGCGTAGTAAGGGACAGTGGCTCCCGTCGACAGGCAGAGCGTGGGATGGTTCGGGGAGCCCGTCTCGGGTCCACCCTTATCTCCTGGAAGCTCAGTCCTGGGGCGTAGCTGAACGGCTGCTGCTGGGAATGGCTTTTGGTGGGGAGCGAGACATTGTCCATCGGGTGATAGCCGCTGGCAGCATCCTCTTCCTCCGGGGGGGCACTGGGTACCACTGCAGACGGTATGTGCTGGATGGAGAGGGAGGGGCTCAGAGGCACCCTGTTCACAGCAATGTTACCAATATAAATGGGGAGAGTGACCGAAACCTCAGGTGACTTGAGGGAAACCTGGAACAGAAGGAAAAACAGTGACACCCTCTCGTTATTGCACTGGAAAAGGTCACCTGATGCAAGGGCTACCTGCACCACACAGCTACGGAGTTCAGCAATTGAGCTCAACCCAGAGGGGAACACAGAAGTTGCCGCACAGCCCCCTGGAGCTCCCCAAGAGCATCACGGTACTCACTTGGATGTAGTAGTCGATATGTATGAGGCTACAGCCCTGCAGAATGGACTGGGGCAGCGCCGGAACGAGGATCTGCTCCCTCCATTCTGCATGTTTCCAGGCTTTCACTCCTGAGCCTTCCACCTCCGCGATGGTCCTCAGGTCATAAATCCAGCGCTTGGATTTATAAGCCACTTTCTATACAGACAGGAGAAAAAACAGCTAGTAGAAAGACTGCAGGTGGTCTTCCATCTCCCACAGAAGGAAAAACACCCAATTACTTCACCAAATAAGCATGAGTACAAACCCAATGTGCGCATTACAGGGCAGAAACACCCATCGTTAGACGATAGACTGAATTGGTATGAGCAAGACATGTTCTGCCACCTCTGTCCCCAGGAGGGCAGAGAGTTAGCCAGAGGTCTGGCGCCCTCACTGCCACCTCCCAGCCATGGGTAGCAGAGACGGGCACTGTGCTGAGAACTGCCTCAGCTTCACAGAGGCCTCGGGGGATGGAGTACCAGCACAAGCTGTAGAATCACCCTTTGGGATGCTCACCTGGAGCAGACTGGCTACCACAGCCCCAGTGTCCCGGCCTGATTTGTTCTCTATGTCGGTGCGGAGCTGGATCGCTTGCCCCACGATGTATCCTTTCAGATCCGAAGTGGCGGTCAAGATGATGTTGCCACTTTTCACAAGCTTATAGTTGAACTTCTTGGTGACTGACATAGTGTTGGGCTGCTGCAGGACAGCAGAGAGACAGAGATGTTGGCTCAAGAGAGTCAGAGAGCCTCAAGGAAAAACACTCAGATTTGAAACAAGCAAGCAAAAATATTCTGGTCTAAAAGGATGCAAAGAACCAGCAAAACAGCACTGCCATGGGCAAAAGGTCTCACTTCTCCAGTCCCCCAGTTTTGCTGTCCTGTTAGTCTCTTCCCTTCAAAGGAAGTTCTCCAAACCCAGGTCTCTACAAGCACCTGGTGCTATTGGCAGACACCTCTCTCTGCATGCTGAAAATTCACATAAACCTTCCAAAGCGATGTGTGGAAGAATCAAAAACCACCGAGAGCAGGATCTGATGGCAAGGCAGGACAGATCAGGAACCCTTGTCCTGCTCTTGCACAGTCAGGGCACGCAGTCACTTGTCCAACCACCCAGTTGTTACCCAGCCAGCACAGCCAGCACGTGTGACAAGGACAAGTGCTGAAGCCCCAGCACTTCCCAGCCATGCTCCTCCTGTTCTTACCTCGATGTCAGGGATGTCATTCAAGTTGAGAGGGCAGAGAACGTAAAAGATCTTGTTGCACTTGTAGTCCTTGGAGAAGCGAGGTGTGTCTATCACAGCTTTCAGCTGGTGGAGGACCTTGCCAAAAGGGCCTTCAAATGATGTAGGAGAAGAGGCTGGAGTACAGAGAGAAAGAAAAGGATCACAAGGCTGAGTCAGGCCAAGCATTTCTGAACTGGAAATAGTCTCTTTAAACAGCTTTCCTCTTCACCTAAAGAGTTCTGCAAGTACTTTAACCATGGGGATCCCCCCAAAAAGGACCTGGGTCTGAACAGTTAAGTCAGAGACCTTGCTGCGACCTCCTTGCAGAAGGGATCCAAGGTTCAAGAGCAGCGATCCTCTCTCTGAGGGCACTGTGTACAGGATGTTGGCTGGCCACAGGCCAGGAGCCCTGTGCACACCCAGAGAGCTCGCAGGGTCATGGAGAGGCATCAGCAACAGCTCAGACCCAGCTTTGCACTGTGCAGAAGGTACCAGCTTGTCCAAGCTCCTCTGCTGTCTGCGGCTGCCTTTACACCCCCCCTCTAGTGTCCCCAGGCCAAGGTGCCAGCCTGGCTCTGCTGCTCAGCACAGCTCGAGAGGCTGCAAAAGCCAAGGCTGGCGTGGAAGTGCCCTCAGCCATTTACATGCATCATACCTGGCAGCAGGAACTGGAAGGGGAAGTTGTGCTCTCCAGCTGTCAGGACCCCTGTGGGAAACAACAGTAAAAGGTCAGTGGGACAGGCCATCACCTTGGGACAGTGTTTGTGGTGCACGATCTTCTGGACAGAGGCCACCACCTGTGGAACAACATGTTCAGCTGCCTTCAGCCCACTGCACAACTCCATGCTCATCCTCCAGATCCAACGAGAAGCGCTTGCATCAACAGGAGCATCTGCCTCCACCCCCCTCTCCTTGGGACAGGGGACATCTCCACTCCCAGTGACAGGTTCTACATTAAGATACTCCAGAAATAAGGAAGTTTGGGGCAGGGTTGAAGGGATCCCAGTACCATAGCAAGCAGTTAGCCCGATCTACTGACACAGGGCATGGAGAAGGGATGCTGGGCGTTCATCTTTCCTCGGGTAGGCTGCAGGCAGTCAGTGGGAAGGCGAGAAAGCACAGGCACTGCCCGAGGGTGGTAAGGAGGCCTGGCGGGCATCAAGCTGCTATTATAGCCGTAGCCTTGGCCTCGCACCAAGCCCCACAGACTGCATAGCGTTCAGGAGCTGGATCCAGAGGTCCATCTCCCAGTCTTAAATCCCCTCCCTGGTCCCAAGAAGGGACCTTGCAATACCTCAGCCCGGCTGCCGAGACAACTGGAGCAAAGAAGAAGATTTTCACAATGTTAAAACCTCTATACTGGCTCTCTACAACTGCATCCTGCTCTGCAGTGGTGGCCGGGAGGGCACAGATCGGGGCCGAGATGCGGTGCACAGCTAAAACAACAGCTACAGACTCAGCCTTCCTGACCCTACCACCCTCCAGCGCTCCCATCCAGCCTCCCAGTTCCCTCCCAGGATAGCCACGATGGCTGAACTGGACACACAATGTGATCCAGTAACATCACGCAGCTCCCGAAGCTGCCTTAGGTAAGAAAAGCACTAAGGTTTATCCTCACTTGTTCAATAGATGTAAACACGAGAGGTTTTGCTTTCAAGGTGGCCGTGCTAAGAAGAGACCAGGACACCAGCAATATGAGATCCCGCTGTGTCTGTTCTGCTTTGCAGGATCATTGCTGGAGGTACCACGACTCTAGATTTGGCTGGTTCTTCTGTTGATGCAAGACAGAGGAGACAGCTTGCCCGTTAGCAAAATTGGCTCTGCAGAGGTGACAGTAACACAGTCCTATCATCAGGGGAATAAGGGGATTACGTGACGGGGAGGTGGGGAAGAGAGAAGGGTAAATCCCTCCCGCACTGACACTGTGATCCAGGTAGGAGGCAGGGGAGGTGGTGTTGGACTTGGTGCATCCTTCACGTTATGAACAGCTGCCCCTCCGCTTGCTCAGCCACCCCACGGGGACCCTGAGGACACCCCAGCTAGCGTGTATCCTGCCTACAGTGCAAAGGCAGGCGGAATAAATAAAATGACAAACATCCCATCGTGTCTCGCCACAAAGGGAAGTCAGGAGAAAACAATGAGATGTCTGCTGATACACGTTGTCCTTACAGAGAGGAGCTCGCTGGTTCCCAGCACCCCGCCCAGAACCCCTCCCTGGTGATTTCCCAAATAAACCCGAATTATGTAGGCTAAAATGCAACACTCGCTCCTGTCACCAGGTGGAGGCACAAAGCCAGGCACTGCCTTCGCTGCCAGGCCTGCGCCGTGCGGAGCTGGGACAGGCACAGGGGCGTGGGGCAGCTCCTGGCATTCCCTTCTCGGGAAGCCTTGCTCGGTTAGAGGACACGGTTTGAGATGTAGCAGGTGCCTTTGCTTGTTGGTTACGGGTAAAGCCTGGCTAATAGCAATAACCCAACCAACCCAGTGTTTGTTTGAGGCTCCAAGGGTTTCTGTCTTTTTTATTGAGCACCATAAGATGTTGATCTTATAGCTGTTAGCCTTAGTTTTGGAAAGCGAATTGATAAACTGGAATACATCCAGCTGCTCCCCTGGGCAGCTTCTCCACTGCAGTAAGGGGACTTGCTCCATCTGAAAGGGAGAGGGAGCACATCCTGTCACTGCAATGCAGAAGGGTAGTGGCCACTGAATTTCCACCAAGATCTGGAGACTTTCCAGCTGTCTGACCTGCAGAGCCCCAGATGAACATGCTGGCAGTGATTTCAAGTCTCCTGCTAGGGGTGTGAAACTTCACAGCCTTCCCAGGACCCTCAGGAATTGCTCACAGACCCCACAACGTGACAGTCCCTCTCCTACCTTACAGGCAGCATGATCTAACAAGTCATTTCGGTCAAGCTCCTGCCCAGCTCACATGCACCAACAGAAAGCCAGGCTGGAAGCGAACCTGCGAGCCCTTCGTGGTCACAGCTTCCAACCCCTGCAGAAAACCAGGGAGCCTGAAGCTTGCTCCCAACTGCAGCACGGAGGACGGCACGCTCTCCCAGCAACACGTGTGGCCAGCATCACTCACCGAGGACGCAGTTGAGCTCTCGGAGCCACCCCATGACTTCCACACGGGCAGCCTGGCCTCCGAGTAAGTCACCAGATGAGAACTGCTCACAGGTCAGGGTTGACCACCCCAATAGCTCAGACCAAGCCTGAGCAGAGTGAGACCCGTTGTCTCACAGCACGCTCAGACTGGCTGTGATGCACCTGGGGCAGGGAGCAGCCTGCAAACCCCTCCTGCAGCTCCTGCCTGCAACACGCTGCCCATGAGGGCTGGAAAAGGCTGGCCCTGCTCTTCACAGCCAGTGATGAGTTCTAAGACCACCTACCCCAGACTGAAGTTGTGCCCCCGTGGCAGCTCACATGGACCCAGGACATCACAGCAGTGCTTGGCTCGCGGCCACGAGACCTCAGCCCTGCGCCGAGCAGGGAGCCGGGGGAGCACAGCGAGCTCTGTTCTCCACTCCATTAAGCAGAGAGCTGCTGCAGGCAATTAGCAGTAGCTCTTGTTTTCAGACCACACTCTCTTTCCCCCAAAGAGAGAGAGAAGCATCTTTATGCCAGCCCTGAGATCCTCCCCGCCCACCGTATTTTCCAGCAAGCACCCAGGTCCTACCCACAGGCGCAGATGCCATCAAACGCGGTTGCATTTGCCAGCAGAGCTAACAAACAGCCTCACAGAGCTCCGACTTCAGCTGAGCACCTGCATTTCTCGCCTTATTGCAAGCACGGAGGCTGTTTGGGCAGGTCACTGGTGGAGGGGCTACAAGGGGCAGCAGCACCCTCAGCCCCGCATCCACCGGGGACCCCCAGCCTCGGCTGTCAGAGCCCTCAGCAGCCTGGAGCAGGCGTTTCGAGGAGCCCGCTGGTGAAGAAGGTGGGAGAGGTGTGGGAGTTCAGTGCCAGGGCTACTTCAGGGAGAAGAGTTAATAAAAATAGATGAAGAAAAACAGACTCCAGACACAATCCAGAGTGAGTGGCAGAGTGAAAAGGCAGCAGAGACCACAGGCAAGCCGGGGGCCTGCCTGCCTCCCGCTGTGAGCCCGAAGAGAGGCAGATATTTATTCAGCAGTAACCCCACGGTGAGTTCCTCCCCGGGCTCCTGCTTGTCCCTCCCAGCAGGAGCTCCTCCGGCATGGACACACTGGAGGCTCCGTGTCCGACTTGTCTGGGATCACAAAACCATTTCGGTCTTTTGCCATGTGCCTGGTGCCTTTGGCAGGTGCAAAGTTGTCGAGTCTCAAGCTGAGTCTGCCCCTTACACCAGGCAGGGAGGTGGCAACTACTTTTAAACTCTCCAGCTGGCAATCCAGCTCCTAAAGCCTGAGCTTCCATTTCCAAATGCTGGCCAGTCTTGACATAACAGGGAAAATCTGCAATCTCCCTTGTCCCAGCCACCTCGCAAGCATGGGCAGGACACAGGAGGACCTTGCCCCAATGCCCAGGAACCTCTCACATGGAAAACATCAGCAAAAGTCACCTCGGCACCCTGCAAGGGACACTCGTGGTGCTCGTCCATCCCACGCAGCCACCACAACAGCAGGACAGGACAACACGGGTCCCGCTAGCCACGCACGTGCCTTGGATCCCTGGACCATGGCAGGAAGACGTGGCACCATGTACAGCACACAGAGCCGCTCTGCCTGCCCGGCCTCATCCGCTGTATGACACCAGCCCCAAACAGCAAGGGGGACACAAAACCCACGGGAAGCCCCTGTTCCTCCAGCTTCAAAAGCTTCAAGTAACGATCCAGGACATTTAATGTGCTAATTCCACCTGCAAATTGACTTTGCAACAGGGACGGTTGTGGCAGCAGGCAGAGGTGAGAAGGTTTCCTCTGATGGCCACCGTGGCGTGCAGACACCCGGGAGCAGCAGCCCTTTCTGAATGCTCCTTTCTGCGCTGCTCCTGAACCAGAAGCTTTGCCAAAGCAAACTGCAGCCGGTGCATGGGGGAGAGCAGGTCAGCAGGAGTTCAGCATCACTCGAGGGGTCTCCGACATCCCCTCACAGCAGGCTGCAATGCTCCTGAGCACTTTGCAAACACACTGCAACAGGAAAGGGCTGTGCAAGCCACCGCAGCCGCGCTGAGCCTTTACCTCCCCATTCCCAGAAGCCTGAACAAAGGCCACAGTGTGCTCGGCTGCAAAAAAGCTTTTCCTGGAGTTTACGTGCAGCTAAAAATACCTTGAGAAAGTCATTAGGCATCAGAGGTCGCTGGATTAGCAGGGTTCTGCCGTGGGGCTCCCGATAGGAGCCAAGACAGCAGAGACTGGTCACCTCCGCACAGCCTTTGGAAACATCCTCCCTCAAAATTCCTGGAGGGAAAGGAGCCACTGCCCTAGAGAGCCTGGAAAAAAACAAACCCAGAGAGCAGGAGCAGCAATAGCATGCTAACAGTGCAAAGAGCCGTCTCACAGTGCAAAGCAGAGCGCAACCTTGCAGATTTCCCTGAATCAACGGAGATTTGTCTGGAAGCAAAGACTCTCCTGTTCACGACTCAGCTGCTCCCCTCGGCTCCACACTGGGATGGGGGCTGCTGGTTGTACCAGTGGGTGTGGAGGAGGCCTGGGAGGACTCACCATGTGCAGAAAGGAAACACCTGCATGCAGAGGGCTGGTGCTGAGTCCTCTGCTGGCTCCCCAGAAGGTACCTGGTGATGCGGGCAGGCACGGGCAGTGCTCCTCTGCACCATCAGAGCCTGCAAAGCATCGCCAGCAACAGGGACCACAGCCCCGAGCCCAGCCCTGCGTGTCACAACAGACACTGCAGCACCGTCCCACAGCACTCGGGGCGTCCCCGGTCACACTGACGTGCAGCAGAGGGACAGAGTTCAGCGGGTTTCCCCTGTGTTGCTTGTGTGGGGTTCCCACACAAAACTCGAGCTGACCGTGCCCCGGAGCCCACCCGGCCGCTGGCCGCACCGCTCTGTCCCCACAGACAGCTCTGCTTTCATCCGCAAAGGTTTCCCCACGCTCGGTGCAAAGCAGCACGCCGCTGCACAACCACACGGGAAAACATGACACAGTCGTAACTGCGTGTGGGTGAATGACCACACGTCTGTATTTACGCTGGTAAACACATGATCCAAGTCGAGCTTACTCTGCCGCAGCCCAGGTGCTGAAAGGGTTTGGACTCTTTCCTGAGCAGTGCAGCTGCCCTGGCCGGTGCTGCCAGGACCATGCCCAGCCGGAGCTGGCAGCCAGGGGAAGTCACCAGCCCTTCAAAGCCATCATGCCCCTGAGAGCGAGGGGAAGCTGCCTGCCCATGCCCTGCCCTGCCAGCAGCCAGCCAAGGGCTGGGAAAGGTCCTCTGGCAGCCAGCATGAGAGAGGGCAGGGGGGGCGTTCAGGAGGACCCAGCCACATACCAACAAGGACACCAAGCCCTACCTGCTGTGTCCCGCCGGGCCTTCCCAGGGCTGTTTTGCAGCTTTCTCAGTGCAAATAGGCCAGTCCTACAGTACCGGTGGGGCCAGATCTGCCTGGGCTGCATGTTCAAACCAGTGCCACTGCAGGGACATCTGCCAAACGCTCCCTCCCAGGTTGGCTCCCCCAGCTCCTCCACCCTGGGGAGCCAGCAGACCCAGGCAGCCACAGTCCCCCTAAGACCTTTAGGTTGGTGCCAGAGGAGGAGAAGACAGAAGAGGGTTGGGAGATGCCTTGGTCACCGACACACAAACACGACA
>NW_010125364.1:14704-18611 GCF_000699245.1 Pterocles gutturalis
CCCGGCGGTCGGAGCAACCAGCAGGCTGCCGGGCTGGGCAGCGGCAGCGTGCAGCACGACACACAGCTCTGCCTCGCCAGGCTTCATCCGCGGTTAGAGTCCAGCAAAAAAGAAGGACTCTTGTGATGCTCCCTCCATCCCCCAAAGAGGATGGTGCTGTTTGCTCTGTAGCCACAACTACTATTTTAAGCTGAAAGAGGGTAGATTTAGATCAGATATTAGGAAGAATTTTTTTACTGTGAGGGTGGTGAGGTGCTGGACCAGGTTGCCCAGGGAAGCTGTGGATGCCCCATCCCTGGAGGGGTTCAAGGCCAGGCTGGATGAGGCTTTGAGCAACCTGGGCTAGTGGGAGGTGTCCCTGCCCATGGCAGGGGGTGGAACTGGATGATCTCTAAGGTCACTTCCAACCCAAACCACCCTGTGATTCTATTTATGAATCAGGAGCCTGGAAAGTGTCTCTCCACCCCAGGCACAGGAGCCTGGGAGCAGCTTAATGGGGCTCCTGCCCCACCACCAGCTCTCCCGGCCGGTACCAGGCTCTGCTCTGCTCCCTCCTGCGGCACACATGGATGCTCTAGAGCAGGAACAAGCTGCACCTTTGGAGTACAGGTATTTTTTGGTTCTTCTAGCAGAGGAACAGCAGGCCAGGCCATATGGCAATTTCTCTCTGGCTCTTTAGCGAGGGATGCACTAACTGTGCTGGCCAAATCACGTAGCACGGAAAGGTGCCTGGAGCCTGCTGGCCCCCCTGCCATCACTTACAGCAATATTGTCTTCCTGCTGCCTAAAATCAGCCCTCCTGCTCCCTGGGGAAGGCAAGTTCCTACAAAGGTGCCAAGTTAGACTGGTACCAGTGCTGCTGATGTGCAGCTCAGGTACTCTCCTCTCGAGGCTCTCCAGGCAGAGTAGGAAAGCTGCAGGTTTGTGTTTTGCACTTTCAGGTGGAGTAACAGGCAGCCCTGCCTCTGCCCTGTGCTACAGGACACCCATTCCCCAGCTACTGAAAGAACGGTCCCTGTTGCTGCAGTCCTGCCAGCCAGCACCCTGCTCACCCTTGCTTTCCTGTCTCTCCTTGTCCACCGCTGCAGACCCGAAAATTGAATATTAGACGTAACCAAGAAGGTCAGAACTCTTCCAGCTCACAGGAGGCTGTATCGGAGATGTCAGCATTAATTTTGGCAGTGCCAGGGCACTTCAGGTGATGCTGGGCCACTGCAGCTTCAGCGTGAGGACTCCAGCACAGTCTCTGGTGAATTAAGCTGATACAGAGGATTACAAACTGCAACAAATGAGGGTAAACGCACACATTTGCTCGTGCCATCCCTCAGCAGACACAGGTGCCTCGGAGGGAGCAGCTGACAGCCAGAAGAGCGACCTGCCAGCACACACAGACCTGCCAGGGAAAGACTTGGCATTTAGCTCAGCTCAGTTTTGCTCGAACGAGAGCTCTCCTGCTCCCGAGCAGCACTCAGCTGAGCAGAGCGAGGGAGCACAATCCCCAGCAGGCCCTGAGCTCCCATTCAAAGCAGCAACATGCTCACGCCGGATTTGCATGCACGCAAACACACAGCAGGAACAACCTCCAGCACTCTGATAAGGTTAATGCTGCCAAGATAAACCTTTCTGTAACACGGGAGGTACAGAGAGAGGAAGAAAACACACCAGAAAGCCCAGCGCTGAGGCCAGAGTAAAGGCTCCAGCGCTTACAAATCCGTGTCAGCATTTTTCAGTGACATTTTCAATGAATTAGTAGGAGCTGGCGGTATGGCAATGCTGCAAAAAACCCTCTGAGGATTAACAGTGATCCATTGAGGCAAGAAATCGGGAAGTGCTGAGGAAGCTGCTGAGACCCAAGGTGATTGCAGCTCCTTCCATGAGGTTTTCCTGGGCTGAACCTGCAGTTACTGCTCCCAAACCCGGCAGCACCGTGCAGCCAGGAGCTGGCATCAGCACATCCTCACTGGCTCGCCGCTGCCCACGGGCATCCTCCTGCTCCCATCCAGCCAGGGGCTGTCCAGGAGCATCACCCGCTGCTTTGCTACCTCCTGCTCGCAGAATCATTCCTGAGCACAGAAAAAGAGACCCAAGTCTCTCAGTGCCTCCTTAGACAGGTCACTAAGCTTTCTAAATTCAGCTGGAAGCCAGGATTGTCGCCCTGTGCCGACTGTTGGCCGTGAGGGTGTTGTGCCAGGCCGGCAGAAATACACCCCAGGGAAGAAGTGATGCGCAGTTGCTCCTTTTTAGCTCTGTGCATGAGATCTGCCAGCAAAGGACACGCGTGGGGCAGCCAGGAATTCCCCACAGCGCCTTCTAGCTAACTAACAAGCTGCCAAAAGTAAGGTCAGCCGGAAATTACAGCCAGCTCCCTGCACGGGTTCAGCTCAGGTACAAGCGGGATCTAAATGGGGGTGAAGAAAAGAGTCTGTCCTTGCATGCACAACCCATCCACGGGGCAAGAGCTGCGTGTGCAGTCGGAGATAGAGGGGAAACAGCCCCGAGTGGGTGCAGGCACACGACGGACCTGCTCGTCTCCAGCTGAATGAGGCCAGAGCTGCAGCAGAAGAGAGGGAGAGGAGCAGGAGCAGAGCTGAATTACTCCATTATATTGCATCAAGAGAAGCATCTCTCTGTCTGAGAGCAGCGAGTACAAGCAGTGCTATTCTGCACTCTCTGC
This sequence comes from Pterocles gutturalis, assembly GCF_000699245.1. Lineage (NCBI taxonomy): Eukaryota > Metazoa > Chordata > Aves > Pterocliformes > Pteroclidae > Pterocles > Pterocles gutturalis. Next base: position 17,379 of record NW_010125364.1, read on the forward strand.
AACTGCTGTACTTTATCTCCTGCACCGCTGACACCTGGAGAAACCCGAAACACACCTCCCCACACTTGCAAGGTTCCTCCCACCACTATTGCATTTATTTACAAAAAGAGGACCAAAGCAAAACCAGCATCAGGGAGCAAGTGTCCAAGTCAAACCCAAGCCAAGCAGGAAAAGCAAATCCTGTCTTGGCGTCCCCTCTGGGGAGCAAATAATGAGCCGTCCCCAAGAGCCATCCGTGGACTGAGTGACCTCCCCAGCGCTGCACGGTGTCCCCAGCCACCGGAGCAGCGAGGCGGCGAGAGGCTCCAGACCAGCTGGTACACTCAGCACTTTCCAGCAGCTTTTATGTACAGAGCCGAGTTCATTAAACCGCTGGCCTGTGTGTTATTGCCAAGGCTACGGCACAGTCCCTGCGCAATCCCCAGCTCCCCTGACAGCTCGCCTCCAGCTCCTGCTCAGCCCTGGCCAGCCCCAGCGAGAGGCTTTTCCCGGAGCACGAACCCGGAGCACGGTCACCACACTGCTCGAGTGGGGACGAGCACTGCAGCAGCACAGGCGTGAGCAGGGTGCTCTGCAGCAAAACCACTCATCACCAAGCTGCGGGGGCTCCGGGGGCAAGGCTGAACCCTCCGCACCCTGGATGCTGCTCCGAAGAGGAGTGAGAAGGAAAATTAAGGATGAGGCCAGCGCCTTAAATAAGTACCTTACATTGCAAAGTGGGCATCTGCGTTATTTCAGGGCCTGCCTCCTTTCTCATACAATGTACACCCTTAAAAAAAACCAACACACACACCAGCGCGTAATACAAGCAACAGCTGATGTTACAGAGGATGACCTGCCCCCTCCCTCATTTCAATGCTAAGGTTTGTGGGTGAAGCGTGGAGTCACTGTTAGAGCAATCAGAGCTTCGATAGTTTTGCAAGCCTCCGCTCCCCTTCCCCCCACGTGTCCTCAAAGAGCACAACTCACTATTTTTGAAGTTACTGCTCAGGATGTGGGAAGGGAGAGAGCGACGTGGGTTGTTTTTCAGGCTGCGCCTGCCTCCCTGCACCGTCCCCCCCAGGTGCCAGCGCTGCCGCGGCCCCGCTGGAGCACGAGCCGCTCACCAGAGACGGGCGAGATGGAGCCACGCTGGCTGCATGGCCTTGGGGACACCTGGGATCTTCCCTCTACCTGAGCAGACCTTTCAAGCTGGATGAGCCTTCTGCAAGAGCACTGGGGATGGTGCCAGCG
>NW_010125364.1:18632-20447 GCF_000699245.1 Pterocles gutturalis
CCCCCCGGGCTGCAAGCTCCCCCCCCCCAGGCCGGGACACAGTGCTCCCTTTGCTTTTTTTTTAATGCACAGGTTCAAAAGGGAGAGGGAGCAGCATTGCTGTAAGAGAAAACACACAGAAAACCACCAGCCCCTGCACCTGATGCATGGGGCCCCGTGCAGTCCCTGCCCTCCCTTCTGCTGTTTGCTTTTCACAGCCTGAGAAGGAAAGGTGGGCACAGCCAGCCCCTCCCCCCCGAAGGAACAGGCACCTATCACCCCGGGGGCTTTCTGTGTGTTTTTACACATGTGGCAGGACCAACCCAATTATTTCTCCGCAGCCGCAGTAACCTTTGCTCGTGGTGCTTGCTGTGTTTCGCCGGCGGCTGTGAGATGCTGTCCAGGGAAGGAGTCAAGTGCTGTTGTGTGGGCCGGTGGCTGAGCCCTTGTTTGGAAACGCTTCCAAATCCCTTAACTCACCCGGCACCCTGGGCTCCTGCCGTCAACATCTGTGAGCTCAACACCCCGTGCCCAGGAGCCAGCAGAGACAGCCTGCCTCAGTTTCCCCTCCCCACCGGGTGTCAGACCTGCAGGGCAGCACCCCAGGGAGCACCCGCAGCACTGGGTGCGGCTGCACCTCAAACCGCTTTTCTGCCAGACACCAGAGCAGCCCGTCCCTGCCAGACAGTCCTTGCCAGAGCCCCAGGGAAAGGGACAGCCCTGCCCGGAGCAGAGCAGGCACCACGGGCTGTCAGTCCATCTGTCTGAAGCTCCTTCACGCTCTGTTCAGGAAAGGCTGGAGCAGCTGAGAGCTATTCCTGGGGAGCCTAAAAACACCACGGCTGAGTCAGTGCTGAGGCCCTGTCCTGCTGCTCATGTCCATGAGGCCATTGCATGACTCCCCTAAAAAAATCCCTGCCCCTGCCTGGCTGCAGGGCTGTGCCATGCCAGGACATCGCGCTGCCCGCAGCCCCCTCAGAGGAGGCAGACAGACAGAGACAGGCATGCAGCAGACAGACAGACAGAGACAGGCACGTGCGGTGACAGAGCCATGGAGAAGCAACCCAGCTTCCCTGCTGCTCTGCCAGCCCGGACATGCATCAATGTCACGGCGAGGGCTGCGACAGCAGACAGTTATCTCGCTTCCCCGTGCCGCAGGCTGGAGCGGTGCCAGCCCCCAGGGCTTTTGTTTCCATATCCGCACCGGCCAGCGCAGCAATTGCAAAGGATGGTTTCAAAGCTGTCTCTGGAGGAGGACTCGGGTCCAAAGGCAGCACCAACGTTGCCCTGTCCCATCACATGCTGCCCTGCCTCCTCGGGGCACAGGAAGAAGGGCACGGGGCAAACATGGCAAGTCCAGGACAGAAGGTCCTGAGCTTGTACCAATCGCACACAGAGCGAACGCCCCACGAGCAGTGCCCTTGGCTGCGATCCCACGCACCAGGACTGCCCGCCCGCTCCGTATCTGCTTCCCTGCAGCTGGGAGAGGCCGAGGGCTCCCAACGGCTGTGTCCATTTTGACACAAAAAGCAGAAGAGCACAGGGCAGTGACTGTAAGTACCTGGCACGCTGCTCCAGATTGATTCCTGGTAGCTGGGACCAGGCTTTTCCCCGTAATTGCACCATAGCTTTGCAAGACAGGAGAGTAACGACACTACAACACACCTCAGCTTTCCAGCGCAGGACTCTGCAGCCCCACGGGACAGATCTTCCCTTCAATTCATTACGTCTCTGATAAGTCATGCACTTGCTTCACTTGCCTGGAGCTGCGGCAGCTCTGGAAGCCTTGAGCTGGCCCGTTTTGTCCCCATCACGTCGCAGGCACGCAGCCGGGCA
>NW_010125364.1:20512-39498 GCF_000699245.1 Pterocles gutturalis
GTCCCTGCCTGGCAGAGTCTGCAATGCTGGCGGTTGACAGATAGCAGCACTGCACGGGGCGATACACGGGAGTCTGGGTCCCAGAACACTAAGTGCCAAAAGACTGGGGCTTTCCACGACCAGTTTAAGAGCTGGGAATACCAAACTGTGCCCATCTTGGGAATTCAGCCCTTCAAAGGGGACACTTCAGAGCCATGAAAGCATGTAGCCATCGATGCATTTTCCTTCCAATCCTTCCCAGTCCAGACTGATCCTAGCTGTCACGAGGATGGCTCCCAAGGGCAACCTGACAAGAACCAACCGCCGAAGTGGCTATCAACATCTCCCAGGGGCTGCAAAACCAACACACAGCACACCTCCCACTCCTACCTCCTGGGTGGCTTTTACCACTGCTCAGGGTTACCAGGACAGAACCGACCACAATATCACAGCTCTCCCTTCAACCATTAAATATTAGAAACAAAAGCTGGAAGGTGCATTTTTCAGTGCAGTTGCAGGTTTAAACCTCTCCAGAAGTCCACAAACGTTCGCAGCCTCCAGCTCCCAACTCATCGAAGCTGCAGCACCTTATAAAGCCTCTGAGATTTTGCTACCCTGACACTCACAGCTGGGCTCGCTGGCTGTGCTCAGTGCCGCATCCAAAATGAGGCAGGAACATTTCTCACTGCCCTCCCAGGCAAGTCACCTCCAACTGCAGCCCCCAGGCTACGAGCCAAGCCAAGGGGCCAGCCAGCCAACTGTCTCCCTTCCCCAGAACCTGAGAGCAAGCAGCGCTCTCTCCAGTTGCTGCCAGGATGAGGTCAGACTCCCCTCGACGCTAAAAGCTCTGCTTGAAAAATTGCTGAGCTGGCAGAAACTGCCACTTTGGTTTTACCCATTTCCTGTTATTAGATAAAACAGCAGCAGAGAGCTGAGCTGCTTCTACCCTGGGCTTCTGCCACGTTAGTTACCGCTACAGCCACTGCCTTCAGCAGGTGAATACTGGCATGTCTTGATTTCAACAGGAGTCAGGGCACAGCATGAATTATTTGTGGTAAGCCTGACCTATTTAACAGCAGAAAGCCAGCATTCATTCGAGCCTGGATTCCCCAGAGGCTGCCAGTGTCACTTTACCCCACAGGATAATACAGCCCCGTCGCTATCTCTGGGCATCTTGGCTTGCGAGGGGTGTGGTGGAACTGCCCCAGGCTCTCAGCATTTCTCTTGGAGGACAAGTGACACCTCCATATCCCTTTTGATGTTAGCTACTCCTGGCCTGCAACTGCCTTCTGAGGACCAGCTTTGATCAGGGTTTTGTGACCACCACGGAAAACACGCATAGGAAGCAGAGCAGAGTGAACCCACAGGGCCTTGAAACAGCAGAGAAGTCACCGCTGGCAGCCCGGTTTCAGGCAGACCAGGGCCAGAGGATGTAAGCAGTGTTTGCAGGGTGGCTGCCAAGTTCTGAGCTATTCAGGATGTCTCTCTGCACAGCTCCTTCTAAGCTCTTGTAGTCTCTAATATTGGCTCCTATCCTCAGCACACAGGCCAAGGCAGCCTGCAAAGGGGTATCTCATATCAAGAAGATGCTGAAGTCTTGGTGATCTCAGAATCCTAGATTGCCACCACGTCTCTCAGACCTTACCTTTGTCTGCCAGCGACAGCGTGCTGTTGAAGTACTGCTCCTCCATGGCCCACGCTGTGTCATTGATCTTGTTCGACACCCCGCAGGATCCAACGCAGCTCACCTTGATGGCTGGTGAGAGAAAGCACACGCGAGCACTGGGAGAAAGCAAAACCTCAGGTTCAGACTTGCTTCGGGTACTGTATGTGGACTTGTGCAGGAGCAGTGCTTCACAAAAACACACACAGTGGAATAATGGAGCAAAGGAATCAGGTCACACTTTCATTTCAGAAGCACGTTTTCCCCTTACTCTCAGCACTACCACACACTCCGTGGTAGCCCAGTGCTATTCCCAGATGTTACCACCTTTGAAGTCCTCGAGCTGGCCTCCATGCACTGTGAAAGCCCTTAGCAGCGGTGATTTCAGCTCCCTGAGAGGTAACCCTCTCTCTAGTCTTCTCCCAAATGAAGCAATGTCCCCTCCCAATATGTGCATCAGCCCCAGCACTCGGGCTGACAACAGACCTTTGTGCCAGCGATGCTCCCAATACACTCAGGTGTTCAGGTCCAGACAGGGATAAGCGGCAGAGGACTCTGCTGTTTCCCACCCCACCAGGAGTCGGGCATCCCACCATCCCTGGGAGGAGAGACACGGTCGGCACAAGCCCATTAGCTCACTAACCAAGGTGTACAGCCCTGTCTGCAGCAGAGAGCTGGATCCCCCAGTGCAGCCTGAACTGCTGCTGCTCGAGTTCAGAGCCCAGCCACCCACACCAGACAGCCTGCTCCCACGTCTCAGGGTCACTCTCTGCTTCAAAGGATTGCAGCATAAGCACTGTGCCCATTAACGCCTGTCCCGCATCAGGACCTCCGATCACACTGATAAGCAGTTTGCTTCTCAGAAGCCAGACACCACTTCAGGCGAGTGGCTTCCTCCTCCTGTTAGAGACACGGGGCTCACAGCAAAGCCACACAGCAAGCTCTGGAAGCATCTGAGATGCCATCTGACCCTCCCAAAGCAAGGAGAGTAATTTTTGTGCCTTGCCTTGGGAAAGTCACCCCAGAGCTCACCCTGCAGCATGGCTTTCGGATGAGCTCTGTGGCTTTCAGAAGAGCTACCCACCAGACCTTTCAGTTAGCCCTGGTCCATTCACAGCAGGTTGAAATCAAGCTCTGATGCCGACACTGGACCACAGAGGCAGACAAACGTGACAGACTGGCCTTGCTGCACAGCATGACATGATCTGTGGTGCTATTCCCATGCAGGAGGGATGCAGGCAGACCTATCGCAGCACAAACCGGGTCTTCAGGGTTGTCCCAGCCTGAACGTCTCCTGTCCTGATTCTCACCACATTTCACAACAGCTTTAATGGATCCCACAGAACTCCCTCACCGGATTTGCCAGGTGAACAGTTCTGCTGGCAGGAAGGTGGCAGGAATTACCAGACAGACTCTTTTCCCATTTCACCCATCTGCTCCCCTGTATTCAAGCCACATCTCAGAGGAAGCATCTCCCTGGGAGGCAGGCCGCCACTCTGCATTGGCTTCAGAGCTCTGCTATCCCTGTTCCCCATGCCTTCTCAGCCATGCTGCTCTCACTGCCTACCCAAATGCTGAGGGCTGCTGCTTGCAACGACCTTGGACAAGCTCTTCAGAGCACCTGCCTGGCCAGTGTGACCTTGTCCTCCATGCTGACCCAAAACAGGGTGGAAAGAAACCCAAACCCAGCCCTGGCAGCAGGGGAAATGCAGAGTTCTTACCCCAACCCCCATTACCAGGGCTTTGCTACATGCATTCAGCTGGAATGGGCTCCTCGGGGCTTAAAGTCTCTAACCCCACACTGAAGAACAGCCTCCCCCCATCAGATCTCCTGCCATACCTTCACAGCCTGATCCGGACTTTGAATACCAGAGCTCGTTGCAGTCACAATGCTGGTTTATACACAAGGACAAAGGATAAGCAGCTCCAGATGCCAACTCTCATTAACCAGACATCAATACATCACTCGCTTGTTGGTGTCCGTGATACGCACCAGCACGCCCAAGGCAGAGGAACAACAGGAGAGCATGGCCCGCGACAGGAGCTGCCCACACCACGGCACACAGCACACCTGGTCTGAGCAGGTCCCCTCCTGAAGCAAACCATCACGGCAAACCCCCTGCACACCCTGGGTGACATCCATCTCCTTTTCCAGATGGCAGAGCCCGTACCATGGAGTGGTTTCAGCATCAGAAAGAACAGGGAGCAGTTTTAGCAGGGTGGCATCCTGCGTACCCACACGTTGGTACCAGTTCTCATTCTTCTACCTCGGACACACCACCATGTCTCTGGGCTCACGACCAGCCTGCCCTGCTCCGAGTTAGCCCAGATAACTCGGATGGCTTCAGTCAAATCAAAGCCAGACTCAACCACTCGACTCCCACATTTTCACACAAGTAAGAAAAGCCCAACCAAGAACTGGAGAACCTTCACATCCTTCAGGAGGAACAGCCCCTGAACAGGCTCCTCTCAGCCTCCGTTCACCACAGAGAGGTTTCCAGATCCCCACCATCTGTTCCAACACCCAGATAAGGAGATGATGGTCTTTAACTCAAGCCTGCTTGCTGCACTGCGGTGCTGAGGCTCTCCTGTTCCTGGGAGGCAGGTGGGTGGGCACGTTCAAGCACATACACGCTATGGCCCATCTCCCTTCCCACAGGGACTCGGTAATCCAAGGCGGGGGGTTTGCAGACCAGCAGATCCACACTCAGGGCCAACCCTTGGCTGGTGGTCCCTGCTGCAATGGCAGACACCCTATAGCCATCAGGCCTAAAGTCAGACCATGTCTAAAAGTCTCTCTGCAGACAGCTAACGAGTTCTTCATCAAGTTCCCCATCACAGGCACAGGAGCTGGCAGCTCCTGTCAACTAACCACCGACACCCCAAACTGGCATGGTGGCAGCCAGCCTGTGCCTACAGAGGAGGTGCAGCTCCTGGAGGGAGAGCTCTGGGGCTCTCAGGGTCCCAGTCCTGCATCCCCACTGAGGGCAGCCCTCTCCAGCCACGTTCCTGACCATCACAAACCCTGGGGGTGCCATTCCAGGTGCGTTAGGGCAAGCGAAGGGGCAGAAAGCAACACTGGAAAGCTCGAGGGCAGCCCTCTCCAGCCACATTCCTGACCATCACACACCCTGGGGCTGCCATTCCAGGTGCGTTAGGGCAACCGAAGGGGCAGAAAGCAACACTGGAAAGCTTGAAGGCAATTTCACAGCAATGGAGAAACTCTCCCCAAAGCTGCCAGAGGACCATCACCAGGCACACCAGGTCACTAGATGCAGGACAAGCAGGGGGCAGAGGATTTGTTAAAGAGCATCTTCTCCAACCTACTCCAGAAACATGAGATTCCTCCCGACTCACAGAGGGAGAGATGGGGTGGACGACAGCTCTGAGCATACACATTGCCCCCTAGCCAAGAGCAGGGCTGTGGCTGGATATGGGGATCGCATGTCCCAGTTTATCCCCCAGGCTCCTGGAGGAGCCAGCAGATCCCCAGGGTGGGTGATGCTGGGGGCAGCCAGAGAGCCCCCCCATTTCATCCCCACAGCCACAGAGCAAGCCCCAGTGGGACAGCCTGGCAGTGCAGGGCTCTCGATCCCCCCAGGTTATTCAGGAGGTCTCAGAGCATCCAGTTCACCAGGTAAAACCATTTATCTTATTCCTAACCAGGTTTTGGAGCAGCTAACCATGAAATCAGCCTCACCACAGGCATCCCATGGGCAGAGGAAGATAGTGGGGACTTGCCCGGCTATAATGTAGGGGCTCCTGCCTACAAGCAGGAAGAGGGACAGAGGCATCTGACAGGCACAACTCGGGCACGCGGTACTGGGGGCAGCTGCAAGCTGAAAACGGCGTCGGCGGGACAGGTCTGGCAAACCGGCACCATCAGAGCCGCTGCAACTGGAGCCACCTGAGGTGCAAAGCTCGTCAGCCTGGCTGTCAGGAAGCGAAACGCGCAGTCTGAGCCTTTCCAGGGAAATCTCTGTGCCAAGCTGCAGATAGAGCAAATAAGAAAAGTTTCAAGAAAAGTTTCTACATCAGAACAGGCCAGTTCCAGTATCAGAAAAACCCAGTAAAAATGCCTCTGGAATCCAGTGCTACCAGTGGCCCCAGTTACCACGCTCCTGCTCCCTGTTTACCCAGGCTGCTTTGAATAAATACAGGAAAAAAAAAGTCCAAAAACTGAAAGGGAAGTGGAAGGGGGAGGCAAAGAGCAGCAAGCATAGAATAAATGAATTATGAAGCCATGCAGAAGACAAGAGCCCTTCACCCCTGCAGTCCCCCGGGGATTCAGGGAAGCAGGCAGCTTCGCATCCAGCCAGACACATCTTAAGCAATGTGCTCCAGCACGCGCCAAATGCTGGAAATAAAAGGAGACAGCTCAGCCATATCCATCTCTGCACAAAGTAAAAATAGAGATGCCAAGAGCTGGGCACATCTGACTTCTTCCAAGGTGATTTAAGGAGAGCAGCCACAGACTTCAAATTGCTTTTCCTGGTGACCCAGTGAGCTGCCCTCCTTGGGGGAGCTGGGGTTGCATCTCGGGCAAGAGGAAAGCAGAGGACACGCATCCCCCTCCTTGCCAGTGGCAGGCTGTGTGTGCGCATCCCTGATTCCAAAATCCACTCACGTGCTGAGCAAGCAGAGTCTCACCACCACCCTGCACTTAGCAGCAGGGCCAGCCCCAATCCCAAGTGACACCCTCCGGCTTCCAGTCCCATCCATGTCGCACACCTGCTGCAGCAGGTACGGGCAGCAGACAGCAGTGGAGGGAAGGAGATGCCGACAGCTTGGTTGGTTTGGGTTTTCCAGGGTGGGAAGCAGCACAAACAGTCAGGGGTGGTGGCTGTTGCATTTAGCAGCAGCCTACCCAGGACAAACAGACCATCCAGTCATTCCCCTTCGTCTGCAAGGACAGACGAAGAGCTGGTGACTGAGCTCTGAAACAGCAATTAGGAACAGCCCTGGGTTTTTGCCAGCTGAAGCCTACTCGAGTCAGCACACAGCCTTGGCCATGTCTGTTGGACCCAGAGCCTCCAGCCATCCCTGCTGCAGGGAAGGGGGTGCCTGGCCCCACAAGCGTGGGATGAGATGGATGGTACAGCCACGCCGTGTGTCTGCACTGACTGCATGAAGCACAAAGGACCAGGGCAGGTGTTCGTTAGGGCTCAGAGGGCACCCGGGCTCTGAGATACCCTTTGGAAAACTTGTGCGTGCCTGGATCCAGACAACAGGGGAGCAGAGAGGGAGAAAGTGCTGTGGGAGACAAGTGAGTCTGCGTCAGAGAAGTCTCAATTTCATAGAAACCAGCCATGGGAAGCCAGAGCCCCCTTTCCTCCCCCCTCTCTGTCAGAGCCGCAGCAGGCAGCTATCACCACATTTCAATTAGATTCCGTCAAGCTCCCATCTGTACACCCAGAGCTGCAGGGACCGAGAGCATCCCGTGAGCTGGGAACAAGCTGCTTTCATCCCCCCAGCACTGCATGCTCCAGGGGCCAGAAACAGCCCCAGGAGAAGGGGGCGATGGATTGCCCCGAGCCCCGACCACTCCCCAACCGATGGCAGTGGGGACCTGCCCTTGAGAGATCGAGGGGCTGTGGCAGCGGCTGCAGGAGGCCACCTCAACACACCCCAGCACCGCTCCACCCCGGAGTGGAACCTCCGTGTTCAACAAAGATCACACGGTTTGGTACATCCTGAGATCTGGCTCTGTGAAGCCCCTGCTCTGGATCTGGAGGAAGATGACGGGTTTGGGGTTACCCCCCCACTGCCAGTAAGGCCGGACCGGACAGTGCTGGGAAAACAGAAAGCCTGGGAGACAGCGAGACCCACAGACAGAGCAAGTTACCCTCAAGCAGTTTGTAGAAGCTGGATAATTCCTAGAAAAACTTAATGAAAAGCAAACACCGAGGAAGCTGAGACCCCAAAGAGGGGCAGGATGAGGCCGTTGCGCTGATGGCCTTACATAGAATCGCACCAGTACAACTGCAGACACAAAGGGTTCGTCCTCTAAGCAGGAACGCTGGAAGCTCCCAAGACACACTACTCCCCCGGCGCCCAGCCCTCATGCACAAATACACTGAGACACTACTAATTAAACCAACAGCTCCTAATTAATTCTCAGCTGTCCCCATCCTTCTGGGCCCATCCTGTCAGTTCTTGAGACACAAATAGTCTCGGGGCATTTCACATTTCTATGGCTCTGTGTAACAGGCCAGCCAGGCAAGAGCAGAGCGTACACCCAAGGCGGGAGGCAGCGGGGGGTTTGGCACGAGGTTAAGGATTGTCTGGGGAGGTTTTCATCTTCTTCCTTCCCAAGAGCCCAGCACAAGGGCAGGAAGGGGATTCAGCCTCTGATGTGGAAGGAGAGGAGTTGTCTAGAAGAGTCGTTCATGCTTTCCATCTCAACGCAAACCCAAGCCCGTAGCCAGGCCCCAGGAGGTGATTTGTCTGGAGAAAAACCGACAAACACCATCCCCCACCCCAGCAGCTGCAGCCTCCAGCACACAGAGGACTCGGCTGCTGCTCCCGGTGACCCAGGGGGACATCCCACCTCCCGCAGCCTGCCAGCCCTTCGCACAAGTCACGCCCGATACAGCTCTCTGCTCGGAGGCTGCAGACAGGCTCCCAGGGAAATACTGAGCTGTTGCTACAGTTTGTCTTTGTCCCTGTGATGCTGTCTGCGCTGCCACGCACAAGCCCAGCTGGGGCTCAGGACCATCCTGCAGCCCCCTCTGCAGTGACATGAGCTTTAGCACCATTTAGCGTCCAGGAGCAAGACCTGCAGCTCAGCCTGTCCTTCCCCAAACCACTCACAGCAGTGGAAGGGATGGTCCCTCCCTTCCTAGCCCTGACCTTTCAGCGAGCTCATTTCCAAGCTCAGCAAAACCCATCCTAAGGGCCACAGGTGTCTGTTCTCCCCAGTTGTGTTTGCCTGCTAAGGCAGGAGGACCCCACTGGGTCACCCACATAACCCACAAAAAGCCCAGAGCCACCCAACACAGTCCCATGCTGCAGGATGGATGGACCAGAGCCACCCAACACACAGCCCCACACTGCAGGACGGATGGACCAGAGCCACCCAACGCAGCCCCACGCTGCAGGACGGATGGACCAGAGCCACCCAACGCAGCCCCACGCTGCAGGATGGATGGACCAGAGCCACCCAACGCAGCCCCACGCTGCAGGATTGCCAGATCAGCTCCTCAACACAGCCTGTAAGAACTCCACTGATAACAACAACAGGGGAGTGACAGCTCTGCTGCACAGGCAAAGCGACTCACAGCCGTTATTTTGGCTACGCATGAGTTATTTTACCCAGAGTCCAGCCCCGAGCGAGGGGCATGTCCACGCAGGTAGTATTGACACACAGGGGATGTCTTAATTCCAGCAAATGCAGAAGTCTCCAAAGGGAGACTGGCAGGTGTGTGTCTGCAGAACAGCGGAGCAGCAAATCTTCTCCGAGCCCTCTCCCAGGCAGATCAACCCTCTCCCCTCTGCAAGTGCTTTCTTCCATCAGGTTGAGAGCAATAGGGAAACCTACGTTTTCCAGCTCCTCCCCAAAATCAAGGGTCAATGTACATCCCAAGGGAAGAAAGCAGCAACCTCTTGGGCTCCTGTTTAGAACAAACTCCTGTTCAAACCAAAGGCTCTCCTCCCTTGCAGAGCTGCCAGGTTTATTTATAGCATCACAGCATTTTATCAGCACGCCGGCTGCCCTCGGAGGAAAGGGGTCATCTCGAACATCTGGAACAAAATCCCCAGCTGAACACATTTAACAAGCCTGTTTGTACATGTCAGGCTGCAGGTGGAAAACTCACAGCCACATGGGCTACAGGAGGGGTACAGCCACATGCCACAAAGTTTGTGCATTGGATCTGCCAGTCCTGCTGCCAAAGGCAACCGCAGCTCCTTAGCAACAGGCACAAAATGCCGCAGCATCCACACGCAGGACTGATGGGCTGCACCCTGTCCAGCCCGTCACCCCGATCCCTGCCCCACTGCTGCTGCCACAGCTACCCCGCTGCTCACCAAACATGCTCCAGAAAGGACTCTCCCAGCTTCTCCTTTCTCCAAAACTGCCTCTTGGGGAAAAAAAAAAAAAAAAAAAAAGCACAAGTTGCTTTGTTTTGAAACTTCAGATGGATGTAGATCCCAGTGCTGTGCCACCCAAACAGCCCAGGAAGAGAGGTGGGGAGGGATGGGGTTACCCTGCCCTGAGAGCCCACAACGACCAAGGTGGCTGCACCATTACAGCCGGGCAGTGCAGAGTCAGTGAACGCAGCCTGGGAGGGGGTGCACAGCCCCACAACCATCACCCCCTGCACCATGCCACCCACCCCAGCCTCTGCTGGGGCCAGGCTGCCAACCCACACATCCCCAGGCTTCCTGCCGGGACAGCCCAGGCTGGGCTGGGGACAGGCAATACCCCTCCATGGTGTCTTCGGAGGAAGCAGGGATGGAATGAAGGAAGTTGAACCTTGGACCTGTTTTGGGAGTCCCATCCTAAAGAGGAAGCACCCCATGCAATCCCTGCTGCCTCACACAGGGCAGATTCAGCAATGCTGATCACTCTCCTTGCAGGAGGACACTGCCAAGCACCATCGCAGCATGCGCACACCGGGCAGATTCAGCAATGCTGATCATTCTCCTTGCACAAGGACACTGCCAAGCACCATCGCAGCATGCTCAGGGACTGGCCTCTTCCTCCCAAGCCAGGATGGCAGATGCAGACACCCCTGAGTGCTGGGAACAGCCGGATCCACCGGCAGCACAGGAGGCACTGTGGGAAAGTAAGTATTTGGCAGGGAGAGGCAGATCTCGCCGCTCACTGGGAATATCTCCATGCCAGCCACCCACCTCAGCTGCACTGCCAGCACTCACAGCCTCCTCTCCTCATACCAAGATCTCTAAGTATCACACGGGAAATGCAAAGAGGTTGCAGAGGAGCAGAAGGCTGGAGGAGGTACCAGCAGTGTTTCATGTGGATCTTCAAGACTCAATTCCGTTCATGAGAGAGCAAGCTGCACTTTTACTAGGACAGGACCAAGCTCAGAAAGGGCTTGTAGCAAGTCTCACGCTGGCTAAAAGCAGCTCAGCTTGCTATCCAGGAGATCCCAGCAAATAACGTGACCTCTGTCATGTCACTGCCTGCACTGCCTCCTCCTTGCCCTCCTTTCTGCACAGAGCTCGGGACACTCGATAGCCCGGGTGTAGCCCAGCTCCTCGGCTCACCCTCGCCTCGCTCACCAGAGGGCTTACACCCAGCTCTGCGGGGCTGCAGGCTTTCTGCCAGCACCCACACCTCCAAGCGGCACATGCTGCCAGCTCGGTACAGAAACACTTCATGTTTAGGATCTTGGTGAGTTCCAGGCAAGATTTCCTCAATGATCCTATGCACAAGGTTGATCCTAATTTACTGTCATCCTTCTCAGGGGACCTGGGCAACTTAAACTTGCTTTAGTGAGCCCCGGGCAACCAGAATTCAAGCAAACTTATGCTCTTCAAAGCAAAACAAGGCTGTACATACACGAGCAGTCTGAGCATCTTAATCTTCAGTGTCTGGCCCCTGGAACAGCCCTGTGGGAGGGGAATGCAAGTCCCACATGCCCAACGTGCAGCCAGACAAGTGGAGCAGAGCCAGCAGCTTGCTCCGGCTCACGGGAATGCTGATGGACACCAGGACCTGCCAGCACTCGACACTTCAGCCAGCCAGGGACCACAGCCACCCTTCCTTGGGTTGAGCAGCACTGAAACAGAAGAGGGGAATCTCTTTTTTTATAGCTTGCCCAAACTAAAATATGTTTCCACCCAGCACTTAGCACTACTTTAGACCAAAGTAGTTAAGATATTCTGGTACACTTGACTTGTCTGGCTAAAAAAGGAAGAACCAGGCAAGAAACCCCACCACAGTCTACCACACAGGACTGCAGGTCCGAGGAGGCATTTGGTTGATGCTTTAAGACCGGTCAGGTCCACGCTGAAACAAACTGCCCCTCTAAATTCATTAATAAACCTGATTGTTCTCCTAGCAAGTGGGAAGCCAGACACGTTCTCCCACCTCCTCGCTGGCAGAACAAGACACCGATTCACACGACACAAGGAGTAGCCAGGGAGGCTGATCTCTCTGAAGTCCTGGGAACACACCTCTGTTTGCGACCACTGCTAGCTCTGCTCTGTTCTTCCCACACCCCGGAGCAGGTTTAACAAGCTCTGCCCCCCAGACAGCCCCTCTGCCGCCACTGCAGGAGCATCACCCTGCGCTGGGTGCAAAAGCCACTGCAGGCTGATAAACAGCCGACTGATCAGGTTTCTCTGCTTTCCACAAAGAGGCTGATTCACAAGAGCCTACTCCCTTTTCAGGCTTTTTCTAAATAAAGGCTTCAAAGAGTTCTGGAAATTCATGCTTAACAGGCTTACTGTAATGCCAAAGCGCAAGGGTTCCTGTGGGGCAGCCTCTGCCGTGGGACTGAGTCACGCACATTTTCTTCTGCGACTCTGGGATACACTTGTCCAGGTGTTAAGGCTAGAACAAGTCCTGCTGGCTAATGTGCATTTTGGCAGATCCCCACTGACACCCAGAAAACAGCCTGACACAGCTATCCGGGTCTTCTCACAAGAGCCAGCCCTGCAGAGGCAATGCGGATGCTCAGGAGAGGAGGTGACGCTCCTCCATCCCCTCCTGGGGCTCCAGGGATGCTCCTGGGCATGAACTCCCCAGCACTCGCTCCCCATCCTCACAGAGGAGCGCTCACAGTCAGCTCAGCACCTAGTCGGCCAGGAAAAGGCCTGTCACAGGCTGGACACCCCCCACCACACGCACCTGGGGCTGAAATGATTCAGCACAGAAAATATTGTCATCACCGGGCGTCCTGGGCAAGCCTCTGTCTGCAAAACACTGAGGACTAAGGAAGCAAGCTGAGGACTGCTCAGCCATCCTGGAAACAACAGCTTTGGTGTGAGGGGTTGGAGCCCACGTACAAGGCGAGAAGACTAGAGCACGGGGACAAGCAACCGTGTGTAACTCTGCACCAAGGCTCCTCCACCCTGCCGCTCCGCTCCAGGCACTCGACTCGCAAGTCAGCAGTTAGAATCTGCTGAGACACCTCCAAATGATTTAGTGCTGCTGCAGCTCCCAAGCACGAGCCCAGAGGCAGCTCACCTCCTCCCAGCAGAGGAGCTTTCAAGTGCCTTTTCCTGAAAAGCCTTATTTATAAGTAGTAAAGGAACCCTGCATTTAGTGACTCCTCACTCGGCCCAGGTGCCAGCGCAGGCAGGTTCTCCGGCGGGGAGGCAGGAAGGTGCAGAGTGGGACGGCGCCACGGGAGATCCCAGCCACCCCGCCTTGCCTGCTCCTCGCTGAAGATTTCACACACCACAGTGAGCTCTCAAGCACTGCTTTCGCATGCCTCTGTTGTCAAGAAATCCCCCTCCCCCAGCCTCTTCGGAGAAAGCAGCCAGAATCCACTTCATTCTGCATAAAAGCTGCTCCTGCAATTTCCTTTGATGCCATTCAATGCAAGCAGCTGGATCTCTATTTATAGCAAGATCATCAGTTTGGAAAGACGACTCATGTTCTTGTTATTATCAGAGCACCAGATACATAACAAATCCCCGCTATGCTAGGAGTGGTACAAGTTGTTAAGACTCACAGGCTGGACACCTGCAGAAACCCAAGCAGACAAAAACCGGAGCATTTGGGATTGAGAACAAAACCCCTGGACCTGACATTCGGTCCCATGCTGCCACTCCCCGTCAAGAAGGCACCAACCCTTCCCCACATGGTGAGCTTTCCTCCCTGGAGATGTTGCCTTCTGAGCCAGTTTTATTCAAGTGTTATCACAGGGAATATTTGGATTAAGGCGGGTGTGTTTGGGAGGGATGGACAGCAAACTGGCCTGAGCTTCTGGAGCCAGAGCGACCGAGAGCACGGTGCCATCAGCAAGAACAAAGGGCTGGAAGTTATAAGCATTAGCGCTCCAGAAATGATTCATGCTTCTTGGAAACAGCCTTTTTGCTACGGATATCTGATAGCTCCGTTTTTTTAATCAAGATTAAGGTGCTCAAAGGTCGAGGTGTTCTTAACTAGTTCTCTGAATAATTCCAGACTGGCACTAGAGCTTCCCACGCTTATCTTGCCGAGAGGGTCAAAAGCAGGGTCCATCCTTACCTCAGGACACCCCCATATCCCCTCCACCACTATCATCCAGCATCTTAAGGTCCGGATCCACCTCTGGGAGTTTGTTCAAGCCATTCAATTCAACCCCATGGCACTAACTACCCCCCTGAACACGGTTCCTGGCCACAGCTACCCCCTTGCTGGTGACAAGCCTCCATCCACAAGCTTATTCACAGCAAAACACCCAGCTCCCCTCTGACACTGGCGCACCATCAGCTATTTTTAACTAGCCATTAAACAGCATGGGGGCATGTGGAGTTGCTGTTTAAAAGCCATCACAAGCGGACAGAAGCCTGAACATCTTTGTGGTCTGAAGCCATTTCACCTCCCTTTTCAGATCCTGGACACGACCCAGGGGCTCAGCGCACACATAACTGTGCACAAGGCAGAAATCCGCTGACCGGCAATAGTCTGGTCCTTTGCGCATTTTCTCCTCTCCTAAGCACTTTGCACTTCCACACCAGAGATTTGAAGAGCAACAGATTTTAAGAGCTGCACAAAGAGGTGATTAACTTCCACAGCAAGCCCTGTCGCCAGATTTCGGAGGTCGCAACAGTAGCCTAAAGGCTGTTAACATTGGATATCTCAGCAATCAGCCCTCAAGAAAAGAGGCACCAAACCAAAATCCAACCCCAGCGTGCTTACCAGGCCATTTCAGGAGCATCTGCCCTGAGCAGGAGGAGGAAAGACTTGCTCCAATATCTGGCAGAGCATCCTATGTTTTTGCACAGGTCAGGTCGCAGCACAACTCAACCACCCCATTGCCCTTCTTCTCTGGGAAGAGCCCAAGCATCCCCTTTACCAGACACCAGAGGATGGTCTGCATGTCTGTCCCACTCTTCCCGGCCGTGAGAGCCTCCAGCAAGATCTAGCCAAGTCAGCTGGTAGCTACGTGGCTTCTACAGACATACTTCTTCCCCTTCCCCAAGGATGACTTTCAGCAGAAGGTATTCCACAACATGCTACGAGCAGAGCATGCCGGTCCACAGCCTGAGCCACTGCCCTCCCTGGCTGCTCTCCCTTGCCCAGCCCTGCCTGCGGGGCCGTGCTGGGGATGGGGAGCTGCCTCCAGACGAGAGGGATGTAAACCCACACACTCCTTCCTTCCAGCCAGGGAACCTCCCTGCTGCCTACCTGACTCCAGCCCCGGAAAGGCAAGGTAGGTCTCTGCCAGCTCTGTACCGCTCCAGGGAAGGAATAAGCACTCACACCCCGTTTGTCACACTTGGAAGCAAATCAGACAGAGAACTCTGCTCCACTTGTTCTCCCATTTTGTTAAACAAGAGATGGGAGGTTGCAGCATGTCTCCTCACCAAGGAAAGCAGCAAACAGAGTTTTTCAGATGAGCACAAGCGGTGTGCGGGTGGGGGGGAGAAGTGGAGAGAGGCACACACTGCAGCGACAAGAGACACAAAACAATCTCGTGATGAGTTATTGACTCCAGAGGAGTTGGAGCTGTAGCAGCAAGCCAGCCAGGAGAGCAAAAATCCCTCTTTTGTTCCACAGCCTCAGACAGACTTGGCCACACAGCTCCCTGCTGTCTCACTCCAGACAATGAGAAAAGAAAGTTAATCCACTTCTCCCATAGCAGGAGCCATCCAGCCTGCTGGAGCGATGCACATTCCTGCGCAGCAGTGCCAGCCTCGCCGCATCCTGGCACCCACCGCCGCTACCGGATGCCAGCCGGCTCTAGGACCTCACCAGGCACTGCCGGTATCGCTGGGGACAGTGACAGCTTTGGATCCACTCCTGCCTTCCAATCCCCCCACGCCCTTGCTGGGCTCTGCAGGCACCGCACTCCCTCACCATGCCGCACCCCGATGCAGAGACCAGCCGCGGGGTTCCTCCTGTCCCCACGATGTACAGGTGACCCACACTGCCAAGCACAGACACTTCAAATCCACCTCTACAGAACACAAACTTCTGACTCAGGATAGAGGAAGCTTCAGATTACTAACCAGGGACTAAATCCATCCTTTCACGCCACAGCCTTTCTGCAGGAACAATATTTTCCTCTGTATCAGAGGTCAAGTGGTAAAGAGGATAACGGCCAACAAAGTCCTTTGGTGTCACCTCTTCCCCTCAGGAAGGGCACAGGTTACACGCACGTCAGAACCACCTTACATGTTAGCCAAACCCAAACTTCTTCCTCCTGCACTCCTTGGAAAAGAGAAGTCATCTAGTTTGGACACATGACTTAGGATTCGAGTGACCTGCTTTTCAACCCCCTTTTCACCACCAGCTTTCTCTGTTCTCCATATGAGAAGTGAGAATATTTATTACATTTAAGATTAGAGAAGGAAATTATGATTCACAGGCTCTCTGCTCTGCAGAAATGGGAATTATATACTTGGGTACTTCTAGAGCATGAACAGACACAGGTACTTGTGTCTGGAGCTTTGTAGTTCAAGGGAGTGATTTTAAAGTCAAGTCATCACTGCATAAACCTGGACAGCTAAATAATAGAGTCAAGAATAGCAAAGTGCTGAAATCTGCCCCAGAAAGCACTTGTGGTTTCTTTACTCTTAGTGACCCAGGAGAGAGGACTGTCATTTTAACATTACACTTCTGCCCATGAGGAGCCTCGCTTAATGGCAGGCAGCAGGACCGAAATAATCCACACAACCCTGGAAGCCGCAGAGTTGAGAGGAAAGTGCTCCAGCATCCCCGAGCAGCACAAGCCTTTGTTCCAGCCTGCTGCCAGCGACCAGGGCTGCCTGCCCTGCTCTGAGCGAATCTATCTCCCTCCTCCCGCCCCCCAAATTAACTCCATCTCCAGCTGTCCCAGCGCCAGCTTCCTGTTAAGATTAATTATTCTTTGTACGACCGTGTTTGATGATTTACCCAGCAAGCCAGGCACAATGATTAGGAAATCTGCATCACCATTAGCACCCTCCTCTGAGGCTCAGAGGTTTTCAGGAAAGGACCTTCACCCTGGCACTGCCCTGGGGAGAAGAGTACCTCCCCAGAAGGTCTGTGTGGATCACCAAAGGCCAGTCATCATTTGTGACGCTGCGGCAGGGTCAGCTGAAGAAGATATGCTACTGAACAGCCTTTACTGCTAGTCAGCAGGGCTGGCACGGAAACCAGCGTAGGTGGGAGCATTTATGATCTCGAAAGGTGTGTCTGCAGTTACGCTCTCCGATGACCCAAGATTTCTAGTGTGCTTAACAAAGCAGAACACGCTTTTGTTTGTTTGTATTGTCCACCTTTCAGAAGGTGCAATTTTCATGAGCCATAAAACGAGGTACCGTGCGAAGCAGTCATCTACAGGCTCGTTTGCACTTGTGAGCTCAAAAACCACCGCACCAGGCTGGTCCAGCTCAGGAAATGGAAAGTACCAAACCTCGGTGCTGTGGGACAGACTGCAATAGGGGAGGACTCTGTGTCTTCTCCTGGAAGCTATTTATTAGTCTGAAAAGTCACTGCTGGTCATAGAAGATGTAGGTGTATATACTACATATGACAAGTTGATGCCACCCACCTCTCCCCACACCCCAGCAGAAAGCCACAGAATAGCAGAGGTTGATCCCTCAGAGCTCACCAGGGCTGACTAGTTCCTTTAAGATCTCTTTCCAGCAGGTAGTTGCCTGCTGGCACACCAAGAAGGATGTTTCAGCAGCCACATGAGCCTCCTCCTCTTTTTCTGAAGCCAAGACACTTCATCCAGCCACGCAGGAGGAGAGGGTGCCCATTCCAGTACATCCCTAGTCCCACCACAGAGGGTTTGGACACCAGAGATGGTAAGATACAGAACAGCAGGGAGATCACATAGCAAAGAGTCACCTCGCACTCTGCAGACATCGGTATCACATCCCAAATGGGTTTTTTGGGCAGGTTCACACACCAGTCACAGCAAGCTGCTGCCCCAGCTGGTGAAGCCAGTTTGCAGGAACCCTCAGCCCAAAACAGCCACTCAGCTCACTTCTGCACAGAAGGGGAAGGAACAGCCACACACAGCCCACCTTGGATTTTGTCTCAATGCTTCTCTCAGCTCTCCTAGAGCCCTGCTCAGCTGCCCCAGCTCCTTCCCCAAATCGCTGCATTAGCATCAAACACCAGATCCAAACCCCTCCTGGCTTCAGGACCAACACTTACACCAGACCTCAAAATTTCAGAGTCATTAAGAAATCAGAAAGAAGGTCTAGAACAAAGAGACACCTTCCTCCTTCCCCACAACAACCAGCTGCAGCACACTGGGAAGCAAAGGAGATCTGGCGTAGAGGAGGACCTGGCAGTTCCTCTCCAGCATGGGAGTTGTACAGGCAACAACAAGGTGTAACCACGGCCAGCTGGCAGTGCAAGGGGCCAGCACAACCCAGCCCTCCAAGGCCAAACGCTCCCACCTCGCCCAAGAGAACAGGGGTGGACATCAACAGGATGGGCCAGGGATGGAAGCCAGCCATGCTTCGTTAGGAATGTCTTTGGTGGAAGAAGTACGGCTGGGAGTACCCTCCAAGGAGATAAACGCTGGATGTGCAACTGGTTTGCTCCAACAGGAGTTAAACAGGCTACAAGTCTGTGCTTGTCCTAGATATTTTTTTTTTTTCCTCAGGAAGCTTCCAAGAAGCAAGACAACTGCGAGAAGTGGTCACAAAAGCAAGACACAGGCAAGCAGAGACACTGTCATCCAGGCTGACGTCTCTATTCAAGAGACTTTGCATTTTCTATTCTTTGGTCTTTATTTCCCCTCAATAATTTGTTATAAAGGAAAAAGCGTGCACACAAGAAAAACAAGCAAGACAACCTCGGGGAAAACAGCAAATCAGCTCGCATTTCCATGGCACCGAGCACAAAACTAACTTGTAAAGGCGAATGACTTCTCTAAAGCAGGGGAGCAAGTTCCCAGTTTGGAAGATCTGAATGCAGCAGCTCAACTCCCCCCAGTCCATCCCCATCCCACCACCAGCCACCACCAGCGCCTGGGTGTTGCTCGGAGTCACAGCCACCCACGTACCCCTGACACTTCCTGAACGCAGCGGGGACACCGCTGCTGCCTGCCTCTGTCTCCTGGCACACACAGGACCGTGTACTCAGCCTGGATGCCTCCCAAACTGGTACTTCCACAACTCAAAACATTCAAGTTTATTCGAGACGTTACGAAACGGTTGCTTGCCATGAACCGTGCTTCCAAACCGGCGGGCCCCCCTCCTGCTGGGGCAGCTGCCA
>NW_010125364.1:39529-39794 GCF_000699245.1 Pterocles gutturalis
GCCATAAAAAAGACGGGTCTCGGTGCTCCCAGGAGCGCAAGGGCCGGTGTTCAGGGGCCACCGCCTGGGAGATGCCGGCAGCCTGGGGAGGCCACAGGGCTCTGCGAGGGCTGGATGTGGGGACCAGGCTGACGGCTGCTCCGCCCCCCTCCCGGTGCCCCCGCCCTGGTCCCCCGCCAGCTGGGGGGCTCCTGTGGAATGACCCCGTGCTGATAGTTTGGGGGGGGTTTGGATTTTCTGGTTTTGTTTTTCTTTTTTTTTTTTT
>NW_010125365.1:0-275 GCF_000699245.1 Pterocles gutturalis
CTGAGGCTTCAGCCCTCCACAGCCATGTGCGGCACCTGAAAAAAAAAACAAGACCAAAGACATGTGCTGAGACACCAACTGAAACTGCAGCCTGCCCACAGTAATTCCCATCGCCCGCTCCTCTACCTTTGCTCCTCACCCGCCTTGCCTCCACCAGTTACATGTTGACAGATTGAGGCTTGTGTACCACCTGTAAGACACAAACAACAAGGGACGCTTATATGCTCACCAACAATACAACTGTCATGGGTTAAGCACAGGCTGCTTAAAGTTAA
>NW_010125366.1:0-7004 GCF_000699245.1 Pterocles gutturalis
TTTTTTTTTTTTTTTTTTTGTAACAAATAG
The DNA here is from genome assembly GCF_000699245.1 of Pterocles gutturalis. NCBI lineage: Eukaryota > Metazoa > Chordata > Aves > Pterocliformes > Pteroclidae > Pterocles > Pterocles gutturalis. Next base: position 31 of record NW_010125366.1, read on the forward strand.
GGAAGTCAGTCCCAAACCATCAGTACTGTGGGACACAGAATTTAGCTGCAGCACATAGAAGTATTTTAAAAGGCACCTTCCCCATCTCTCCCATCAAGTGAAACCTTTTTGAAACCATTTTTATAATATCGATGATGTCTCTCATAAACCTCCTTACAGAGCAGGAAGTCACTGGCAGGTGCAACAATCACATCTATCTGCAATTGAGAGTTAAGTCAGAAATAGTTTTGAATGTTTTATTGACAATTCTCAAAGGTTTTTTAAAAAGGCGGTTTATTCAGAATCGCTCATACAGATCTCTAAACTGTGTTGTTTCACTTTCAGGCTTTTGTTTGCTGTTCTCTAAATTGCTTACTTTAAACTTTAGCAAATTTTACCTCCACCCAAACCAGTCCGTTGTATTAAATAAGGGGAGGATGATTTCTTTCAGTTTTCAGTCCTGTCATCCAGCTGCTTGGATTGACTACGTGTTTAATCCCTCTGTGCCCGGGGAAGGAAAGCAAGGATGGGAAAAAGCTTCAAGAGGGAAAGAAAGTATGTATATTTATTTATATTAATATTATTATCATCATTCTTTTCAATATTATTGTAGTTTGGTTATGAAATTGTTCTTATCTCAACTCAGGAGTCTTTTTTTCCATTTGCCCCTTTAATTCTCTCCCTCAGCCCCAGGAGGGTGGAGGGTGAGTGAGCGGCTGTGCTGTGTAAAACCACGACAGCAGGGCTGGCAGGGATTGTCAGGAAGGGGAGAAATTAAAGCTGGAGGATTTTTAACATTTAGATACCACAATTTTGCTGTTCTATTTAGTTTCATGCAGTCTCTAACTGGGACACAAAGGCACCACGACCTGACTTTGACAGCTGACCGTCCCTGTGCGGATTTCAGTGTTTCATCAGCAAGCATCGTAGAGCTCAATGCAGTCCAGCTGTCGGCAGGGGGGATGCCGGCTTGGCGGCCACCTGGTTTTTGTATGAGTTGTAACGTTCTGGTGGGGATGGACCCTACTGTCCCCAAGGTAAGAGCCATTCTGGGTTGGACCCAACATACACACATATCTCAGGAGGGAAGTAATCTCCTTGGCAAGGTCATTCCTCTGCCCACTCTGGGTAATTGCAGCACTGGGGGCTTTTGTTGGGGTGAAATCCATCTGGAAACCCATCATCTTTGACCTTCAGCAGCCAAAGGCAAAGAGCTGTGCAGGTGCTGCTCCATCAGCTTCTTGCTTGGCTTACTGGGTGCTGGAGGTCTGGTTTCCCCCAGTCGTGATTTTATGCATAGCTATCTTTCTCCAATTTACTTTTTTAAATAATTAGGTTATTAATACCATTCTACAATTCTGGGATTTTCTGAAATTCGTAGCAGAAAGTGGAAACGTGGGTTTCAAACAGCTTGATCTGTGCTAATGACTGAAAACCACATCCCATATTTTGATTTGGGAAGAATCTGCGCTATCCAAATTTTAGCAGAGACAAATGAGAAACTTGATGAAGAGGCACCACAAGTTTAATCTCAAGAAGTCTACAAAACCCTTCTCTGCCCCGGTAGGTCTGGAGGAGAGGCAGGAGCACTGGCACAACAACTACTTCTTCAAAGAAATCCCCTGGGAAGAAGAGATCCTCTCCCATCATCACTCTGAAAACAGAATTACGTTTTGTTAAATGGCTTGTGAAAGTGGATGTGAAGGCTGGAAAAAAAAAAAAATCCCCCCTCACATCTTGATTAATAGCTGAACAAAGTTCATCCAAATTGCCTACCTTGCAGAACACAGGAGATTTGCCATTTGGGACATGTCCAACCAATTATGGCCAATTCACACAGTTGTTCAGTGTGTGCTGCTGTGGCTACTCCATCTAAAAACCCACCGGCCTCTCTATCACCGCACTGACAGGTCATTTACTGACCACGCCACTCACGTGCTTATTGGTTCAGAATAGCTCCATCTTCCTCTACCTTCCCTCGATGACTTTTCAAAGCCTATCCATCAGGACTTGGCTCTCTCCTGGGGCTTTAAATCCATCCTCGGCATTTTGCAGACCCAGCATTCTGGGTGGCAGCGCTGCAAGGCGTGGGAGCCAGCTGAGCTAGCCCTAACGGCAGCACCACGGTAGGCAATATTTACAAAGGTAACACCTCTTTGAACCTTTGGATAAATACATTTTGGGGTATTTTGTTTGGTTTTGGATCAACATTTATAATATATGATACTACCTATATTTTTCCCAAGTCTTGGCCCCTTAAAATGAAAAAAAAAACACTCTTGAATTTTTGAATTCCTCATATCCTTCAGGCACCCTGTCCTCCTCCACTGAGGGGGCAGCACTTCTGAGCTTCCTTGGGGTTGTTCATTTGTTTGCAAAAAGATCAAAAGGTCAGGCAATTTCAGCTCAGTGAAGCTTCAAGTGAATTACATCATGCATAAAAATTTGCTATTTTCAAGCTAACAAACTTCTCCTATGAGGATATTTTGCTCACCTGAGCAGAAAACAGGCTGTGTTAGCAGCTTTTCTGAGCAATGTTCTCTGAGAGCGGATCGACGTGGGGTTCTCCGTGTGTCCCCTGGTTGTAGCACCAGGTTCCCAGCCACAGGTTGGCTCCCCATTTATTCACCAGCTGCCTGGAGCACGGATGGGGATATGTGCACCTGCACAGTACCTATGCAACGCATCCTGAATGTTCTTATTTGCTGCTGCATGGAGGAAGACAGTTCCCAAGGAAAAAAAAAAAATAAAAGCTTTCTTGCCCATTAAGACTTTTTCCATATGTGAATATAAATTTTGGAATCTGAGCAGCTCAGACAGTGAAAAATTAGTTGTGCCCATAATAATCAATTGTGAGGAAGTTTATAACCTTCCTCAGGCAGTCCAGTGTTACATCATTCGTTATTAAACAACAACGAATTGCTCTAGCGTGGGGCAGGCGTCGGTCCTCCGTGGCTGTGAGCTGGGGACTTCGCTGAGCAGAGGGACAGCCCAGCGTGGCACGAGGCTCCGGCAGAGGCTTGTTCAGCACCAGATGAGACTCAGCCCTTTGCAAAAGAGTATGACAATTTGCACAAGCCATCCATTTCGTAGTGTGGGGATTAACAGCTGAGAGGAACAATTAATTATGAGCGTGGCCCCCAGTGCCGAGACCCCTTTCCGAGCACCCGCACAGCCCGCTGGCAGCAGCTGCAAAAACAAACATCCGACAAAGCGTGAAGCTACTTTCCGTGTGACCTCTGGATCTCTGCTCAAGGACTCAACGCCGTGATTTGTACACCCCCAGGAAGCACCGTGACACGCGGTGACACCGGAGATAATAGGGGACAGAGAGGAGAGCGGCGTGATGGAGTCTATTAGAGTATACGGAGATTGATCACAAATAATACTGTGCAGCTCTTACGAGTGTGTTCTGAATGTCGAAGCCAGAACCTCTCTGAGAGTGTGGATTCAGGAAAACAAAGCTCTTGAAAAGCGGAAAACGAGTGAGCGTCCCAGCTCCAGGTGGCTCGTGGCACTTGCCACCCTGTTCACGGGGAACGAAAACATGGTGTGAGCATTCAGCACTGCTGTGCATCTGAAAGAACAAGAAGTTACCAGCTGAATAAAGCAGGACTTCACAAGAACATTTTGCAGTAAGTGGTCAGTTATGCTTTGCATGGCTTAACTCTGCTCAGAACTTCGGTGCAGTGAGGGGTGAAACCTGCTGCCTTTTTGCTGTTAGCTGTAAGGAAGACAGATCTGCACCTCGGGTGTGCTGCATGCCGGTGTCTGGCCACAGAGCAGAGGGAAGCTGTCTGGGGTTCCTCTGTCCTTCCTCTGGGCTCTGGGGCTGGCCGGTGGGATGGGGGGCACTGGCTGGAATCCTGCTCCTGCACATTAGCTGTCAGCGAGAGCAGCCGAGCTCACCTGTGTGTTGTTGTGGTTTGGATCCTGGCTAGAAGTAAAACACCACACAGCCACTCGCTCACCCTCCACCCTCCTGGGGTTGAGGAAAGAGTTAAAGGGATAAATGGAAAAGAGACTCTTGGGCTGAGATACAATTTCATAACTAAACTACAATAATATTGGAAATAATAATGATAATAACAGTAATGTATATATAAATATACAAATGAGCGACACAGAGTGACACTGCTCACCACCCCATGACCAAGGCTCAGCCTGTTCCCAGCTAATAAACCCAGAGCAGGTAGAGTCCCAAAACCACAATCCTGGAATGGAGATAAGAGCCCGAGTGTCTGAGACCAAGAGCCGACCAAGAGAGAGACAACTTGGAGAGAGAGAGGATGACCTGGAGCAAGAGTGAGCCCTTCCAGGCAGAGCCTCACCTCTCTCCTGGCCATGCCGGGCATGGGATGGAACAGACCATCGGCCAGTTTGGTCTCAGTCCTAACCCTGAGGTCGAATCCTGGGCTGGTCCCTGGGGCTGTGCTCCCTCCCAGCTCCTCCTGCCCCTGCAGACACGGGCACAGCAGAGAAGCTGGAAAGTCCTTGACTGTCCTGGCAGCAGCTCTGCCCATCAGTGTGTGATCAGCTTCTCCCCAGCACCAACCCAACCAGCCTCACACCGGCTGCTGGGGAGAGAGTTCACTCTGTCCCAGCCCAAACCAGCTCAAAGGTACCCGCACGGCTCACCCTGCCTGGCACAGAAACCAGAGTTCAGCGAGGTGACCGTGCTCCTCCGCTCCCCAGAAGCCGCGTGCCGGGCAGGCGAAGCCTCGCAGCATCCCCTCACTGGCATCAGCACCTTGGCCCGTTCCTCCTGCAATCCTGTGACACGCGGCAGCTTTCAGCTCCTGGGCTGGAGGTGCTGGGCGACCACCACCCCAGTGTCTGCATGGTGTGGGACCCCTCCCCAGCCTCAAAATGTGACCTCTGAGCATGGAGGAAAAACAGCCAGGAGACAAGGCAGGAGCGAGCCCAGCTGGGAGAAAGCGTGCTGCCTGCTGGGGCTCTGACCACGCCACCCATTTTATCTGCAGATGTGCAAGCTCAGCTCTGTTAGGTTTTCTCCAATTCTTTAACGCTGTTGTTTCACTGTGGCATTGCAACAAAACTACGTGCTGCAGTAAGATAACACACACAATTTTCCTAGTGAATAGCAGCATTATCTCATTTGATTAAACCCAAATAGATAGCACAACCGAGGTATGTATGTGTTTAGGCAAGACCTGTGGATTTTAAACCCTATCGCTTCCACAATCACACATCCAATTATTGCAAAACTGCAGATCCTCGGGAACTGGCATCTTGCCAACACTAATGAAAAATATGTGCAGAAAATATTGTAAAATTGGAAGTGCTATGCTTGTAGCACCACTCCCAAAACTGGAAGAGCCGTGTACATCTTCTCTCTCAGGTGTGCCGTTTGTACTTTGGCTGCCTCAGTCGAATGGCACCAAAGCGTGAGCTTGGCTTTGCCAGGAAGTGGGATGTTCCTCTGGTGAGCAGTCTCTCTGTAACCCTTATTCCAGAGGCAGCGGTTCTTTAAACACCCATTCATTCTGCCTGTGCCGAGGTGGAAGGCTCTCCTCTCTTGCTAATTAATGGAATTTCTTTAAGGTGATCATCCCTGGAGGGGTTCAAGGCCAGGCTGGATGAGGCTTTGGGCAACCTGGGCTAGTGGGAGGTGTCCCTGCCCATGGCAGGGGGTGGCACTGGGTGGGCTTTAAGGTCCCTTCCCACCCAAACCATCCTGTGACTCTGTGAATGTCATGGGAGAGAAAACAGCTCTTGAGAGCAGCTGGGCAGAAGGAACATCCCTGAGCCCAGGAGAGCTGCCATCAGGGATGTGTGCCATGGGGAAACCATCAAACCTCTCTCCACCATCTCCTCATTAAAGGCTGAAGAAGTCAAGAAATGAAAGCATGGACTGCAGCACGATGCCAGCCTGGATTGCAGGATCTGTAAGATTCAGCTCTCTGGAAACAGGAGGTGCCGTCCGTGCTGCAGAGCAGAGGGATGGGGCTGTGTGTGCTTGGCTGGCACGGGGCAGTGACCCTGGGCACAGGGACCTGTGTGAGGATGGGGGGCTGCCAGCGGGCACACGGAGCACGGCCAGAGCTCCCTGCGCAGCGGATAAAGCCTTCAGGGGACCTGCCCGCGGGGACATTGCTGCTGGAGGCAGTCACTGCGGGAGGGCTGGACGCGCCTTGCACAGCCAGCGGGATGCAGCAAGTCTGAGGTTTTCCATCTGACGTGGGGAGGTGATGCACGCAATGACTTTGTTCTGGAAAATCCATCCTGGTTCTGTTCTGGAAGAAGTGGTTTGTGCACCAGCTGCTGCTTATAGGACAACGAAAACTTCAAAACACCCAACAACTTCTAGCAAAACCCTCTTCCCATTTATTCTTCATCTGTTTGCCTTCTCGGAACTACAACCCCCACGCTGCAACAGCAAAGCGGTGAAAACTCTCGCAGTGCTTTTGCACGAGAAGCGCAGCTGCTGAGAGCAGCGGTGCCCAGTCAAGGGCTTGATGCTGGCTGTGGTACACACAGAATGGGGAGGAGGAGGAGGGATCCTCCCTCCCACCGCTCTTGAGAATCGTTTTTCACAAACATCTGTAGGTCTCTCTCTGCCCTCACCTTTTCTGCCGCATTTAATTCTCCTCTTGGCTTTCAGCGGTGCTTGCTGGATTTTGCAATCTGGCCCTTTTCTAACTTTTTAGCAAAAACTGTCAAGAGGGTTTTTTCCCAAGTACCCTTGGATCTGATTCCTAATCAAGTCACACAAACAGCCACAAATGTAAAACTACCTTTAAACAAAAAGGATTTTTGTGTTTTCTGTCATAGTACCTTCAAGGATGCGTTAGAAGCGAGAAACACGTACGGGTGAGAAAACGTTATTTTTTATTCAGTACCACTGAGCTGCTGTGTCTCCTGACCCGCTCAGGAAGGACTTTCTGCGAGAATGACCGGAGTACCACCGTGCTGACGAGCTGTGACAGCCTGGATACGGAACGTACCCCTGACCCCGGGGTACAGCATACTCA
>NW_010125366.1:7024-53169 GCF_000699245.1 Pterocles gutturalis
GAGATTGCACCGCTGTGCTGCTTATATACCATAAGCTGTGCTGCTAGATGTATATACTGCTATACGTATATGCTGCTAGATGCTGCTTGACGCTTTCTATAGGTGCCTTTGGCCACATCATAGATTAGAACGAAGGCTGTGATTTTGGTTTTGCCGATTTTGCTTTTATAGATGAGTTAAGCAGCACAAGGCGCTCTACACGAATATATTTCCCGTTCTGGGGGTTCAGCCCTGCGAGCGTCCCCGCGGTGCCCTCCGTGCCGATGTGTTCAGTGCTGTGGGGGCAATTCCATAAGGTTTTTATGACCAAAAAAGTTCTATTTCTAATATTTAAGACTTTAAAATGCAGTATTTATGATTACAAAACTCTGCTGTTTTTTGCAGTTTTGGTCCTGAATTTGGAAATTAATTCCAAATGAGTTTCTTCAAAAAATGGATTATGATCAATCTGTTTTAATAGGAAAAAATGAGACAGGCAGGTTGTTTCATGCAATGAAAAAAGTTTCAAACTATATTAATGGTATAAAAATAATTATTCGGGGGGATCTCTTACAACTTAATTCCATCCCTATTTTTTATTTTTAACCGTTAATAAAAGCTTCTGGCTTGTTGGGAAATACAATAAACCCTTATATCCCCAAAGCTTTTAAATTATTCACTGTGCTTACTGTTCTCTTTCCGACAGGAGATTATCCTTTTTAGTGGGAAATTTTCTATTATTTGTGTCTGAAATGTCTGAAAGTCAAAATGTAACCTCAGATACTATTAATAGGAAATATAATGAAGGTGGGGGGTGTGGGGAGGCTTTTCATTGTGGGCATGTTAACGGAGCCAGCGGAAAACAGCACCCCACAGCAAAACTCCTGCTTTTATTCTACAATTTTTTCTTCCTTCTTTTTTCTTCCTTCTTTTTTCTTCCTTCTCTCTTTCTCTCTTTCTTTTTTCCAGTTGCAGCCCTCCTGTCCTTATGCAGCCCTGGAACAGGAACCTGGCCCGATTTTGGGCTTGTTTTCTCCATCAGAAGCTCTTCATCCTCTCAGTGCCACCCTCCATCGGCACTGCAATCTGTGACATGCGTGGCTGGGCGCAGAGGAACACGGTCTCCGTGTCATCGCCAAACTTCTCAGCGGTAAGTTGCTAACCCCTTCCTAGGTTATTTTGCTGGGGGAGGATGTGGGATGTGTGTCACTCTGTCTAGTTAAGCCCTCCTGCTGCTAATTCTTGAAAAATCCTTCTCTGCAGCTACCCAGCGCAGATCCCAGCTTAGCACAGGCGCGAATCCAGCCAACAAGCAAAGGAAAGCGGGGTCTGTACGCTGGGGGCACACCCACCGGTATTGCGCTGTCTGTACCCTCACCCTTTTCTCATACTCCCTTTTTCCTGGAGAGCTGGCCTCGAGGAATGCGTTCCTAGAGTGCTCCAGAAGAACGCCCAGTTTAGAGGATTGCAGGATGCCTCGTCGCCAAAGAAGCGATAAATGCATCGACCCGCGCTGTGAGGCTGCTGCCGAGGCGCTCCCTTGTTTTCTCTGAATGATGTACGTTAGTTATATCCAACACCATCTATCCTGAGAAACTTATGGAGGACGCAGATGCTGCACCTGGAGAGGAGAACTGCAACGTGTGAGTGATCATAACCCTCGGGGAGCGGGAGGATGGGAGCACTTAAATCTGATCTCTTGAGCCTGCTTAGAAATGAGGCAGGAAGCTGTGCTCCACCTTAGCAGATTTTGCTGACATGGTGTTGTAACTTCAGCTTTTAATTCTTCTAATCATCTATTTTTGCTTACAGTTTCGAAGCACACGTGCACTATTGTCAGACCGTTATCCTAAAAGCAGTAACGTATAATATTCATGGCAAGGATTCCAAAATAGACTTTGCTCTGAACTTAAAAGCCTTACCAGTTTCGTACACATCACCAACGCTCCAATTGGGTAATTCTCCAAAAAATAAGGTATAGCTGAAAGGAAAATGAACTTTTCAGGTGGGTCAGTCTATGTACAAGAAACAGCACAGCTCCTTTCCAGTGGGTGTAGGACAGTGTCTCGTTCCCAGTGGGGCAAGGCAGACATGTTCTCGGTTTTAGGGAGAATTTACTGCCCTGCTTGGCTCCACCGTTTGTTGGTGTTGGGGGCAGGAGGGCTCAGTCCCACAGGTAACCCTCAATGCAGATTAGATCAAACGAAAGTGATTTCTTCTTCTTGTCTACATGCAGGGGTTTGCTCTGACTCTGTCTTTGATGACACGATTTGTTGAATTATTTTGGGGCACGGGCTGGGTTGGTCCAGGCTCCCAAGTAGGAGTTGCATTATTGGTCTCATAATGAAATTTCATTGCAAAGACTCTTCAGTGTGTGCTCTGAGCATATTCCTCTTCAGCCTCAGGGATTTCCTTCTCCAGACATCCGCCAGGAAATTCACTGACTGAAGCATCCACAGAAAGCAGAGATACAAAGCACAGAACTTCATTAAAGTCAGAGCAAGTTTTCTATGCGTATAATTCTGGTTGAATTTTCCAACGTTGTCCCAGTTCTGGTAAGGGCAATAGCTTGTATTTAGAAGCCCACCTCAATATACCACATCCCCCAGCTGTCTGTGCGCGGGATGCTGGAACCACACTCAGGGAAGGCACATGAATAACAGGATTTTTTTTTTCTTTGTTAATAAACAAGTCACTTAACAGAACTGCGAAGTTAGACCTCTCTGTGCTTAAATCCAGTTAATTAAGGAAATGTTAGGTGCATAAATACCTCGACAGATCCTGATTACACTCCTACTAACTTCCGTTTTCAGCAATGCCATAGAAAGACTATAAGAACATAGAAGAAAATGTTGGGTTTACCCCAGAAAACATGAGGAATTAAAAAAAAAACCCAAACACTTACTTATTCAGCCCCTATGGGTTATTCTGCCTGGGAGAGAAAAATATTCTGCCTTGGACAATCACTTCCTAGGAGCTGAGGGCTTCACCCCATTTGTGGTATGCTCAACAAAAACCTTACCAGAGTGGATGAAATCTGATTTTTATTTTTTTTTCTTCTGAACTCGATGATCTTTAAGGTCCCTTCCAACCCAAACCATTTGGTGACTCTCTGATCCTAAATACAAACCCACGGCTTCCCCGGAAAGCTCTGACACTCCGTCTCCATCCCCGCTGCTCCCAGCCTTGCCTCTCCAGCCTGGGGAGAGCCGTTGACAGCTTTTAGCTGCAATGTTAACCGCACTTCACACTCCTTCCCTCTTCTTTTTAATCAAAGTTCCTTTTTAATTCTCTGAAATTAAGCTCCTGTTTTAAACGAGGAATTCCTCCTCAAAGTCTCTCAAATGGACATAATCTTTAGGGCTGTCCCCATGTAGGACGCTCGTGGGTGTCAGGACAGCTCGGGGGGGCTCTGCAGCGGGGACCAGCCTCCGAGTGGGGCTCAGTGCAGCCCTGGTCCTGCCAACGTTGAGGGAGAGTCAGGAAAACAGGGACGTTTCAATAAGGAATGGCACTGTGATAATGCTTCAACCTGCTTCTTCTCAAAGCTTTGATTTGTTTTTCACACGGGACCCAGAAAGCTCTGAGCCTCTTGAGCTGAAAATTTCATGAGAACAGTCTGCCCCGTGGTTTTCTGCTATTTCACGCTTTTCCTCTTGATTTCAAACCGCTACGAGAACAGCCTCTTTTGCTGATTTCAGGAACCCACAGTATTTTTCTCCTGCTCTGTTCTGCGTTTGACACCATCCCGCATGCATGTGGACATCCCTCCGGGGCTCGTGCCTTTCACATCATTACTATGTACATTCTCCAATTCTGATACAAGACAAGCAACGCCCGGCTTGTGTCAGCAAAGACCCACTTTTCTGCGGTTCTGTCTGTGATTGCTGAAGAAAGATACTCCGAGGTGTAACCCTCGGGTGCGCTCAGCCGCTTGGCCGTGCTGAGCACAACAATTATATTTATCACCGAAACACCAAACACACCCTGGGTTGACCATCTCCTAATAAGCAGAAAAAAGTTTACAGAAAAGCATTTGGTTTTCATCTCGTGGCCAAATAACCCCAGATTTTAGCGGCTGTCTGGGGATGGGGTGAGCCATGCCGGCCCGACGCACCGGTTGCTGGAGGATGTTTCTTGTTTAAGGACGTGCAGATAGATTTAATTACAGCGGAAAGGCTGCTCCTGTCTGTCTCCGACCCTACAGAGGATCAGACGAGCTTCCTATGTGACAGGCAGTGTTTAAATGCAAAGCGATCCTATGATGTATGTAGGTCGCGGTGCAGTTTAATTATTGATGGCGTTACGCCGGTTTGCAGACGAGCTCTGAAGGACTCCCTCACTTTGTTTTAGATGTTTGAAATTCAGAACGGTCTCCAAGGCCCTGCATTTATAATGAGTGATTAAAAAAAATAACAACATCAAACGGCCAAGGGAAGGGCAGGGAAATAAAGCCAACCCCCAAAGATGATATTCTCATTCTTACTGCAGACCTGCATCGCTGATGTTACGCTGCTTCAGCAGGCATGGCTGTGAGCCGCTCCTCGGGCTGCTGGAGACGTTATCAGAGAGATGCTGCAGCATTGGGTCACATCTTGGGTGACAAAAGAGCATTGTGGTCGCTGGTGGTGATGCTGAGCTTCAGCAATGGCAAAGTCAAGCAGCCGGTGCACATGGGACCTCTGCAGCCCCTGGTGAGCAGCGTGTTCCCCCGCAGAAAGAGGACAGAAATGACCCAGGATCTTTCGCCAACACCTTCCACCCAAGCCTGACACTGAAGTCTTCACTCACTGTGGCTTTTTGGCAAAACTTTCAAGGAGCTCACCGTGAGAAGGGTGAAGGCAGAGGTACCCAGAGCTGACCGTGGGTTAACGAGCGGGATGGACTGAGGTGGAATTCAACGGGCTGTTCAGCAGAACGCCTGCCAGCAGCTTTAAACTCTGGTGCTTTAAGGGATCACACCTAAACTACTGGGTTTGAGTCTCAGAAATAACGTAATTCCTGGAAGAATGCACTGGAGGGGTCTCCCTGAGCAGTGGATTTTTTTCTCAGCACGGGCACAGTAATACTCTCAAACCCACAATACTTGGAAAATCCCCGAAGGTTCAGCGTTTGGTACCCAGCCCATCCCTGGCTGCCGTTTGCACAGAGTGAGTCAAAGCCACCTCTCCCCTTCCCTCTGCTCCTCAAGCTGTGAAATCATCCCTTGACCTCTTCTTTATCCCTGGAAAACCATGGGATCGCAGTGACTATTACAATTTGGCCGTAACTCGGCTCTGGGATCAGAGGAGTGGCTTGCACAGCCCTTGGTGCAACGCTGCAAAAGCTGCTGGTGGGGATTTGGAGCCAGGACGGGTGATCTGCAGGAGCTCCCAGAGCTGAGGCATCAGCCTGAAGGTGCTTCTGTCACTGTGCAGCTCCAGAGACCTTCGTGGCCACATTAGTGCAGGACCCCATATGTGCTGGGGCAGGATTTTGCTCCATCAGCATCAGCTGGCTCAACCCCTTGTTCTGCACGGGACAGGAGAAATCAAAGCCTCAGCAAGTGCATCTTTTATAAAGAAACCACACACCTTAGTAGTGCTGCAATTCTGCAATGAAACTTTGTTCCAGCATCTCTAATTCAGTATTGTAAGATAACATTAAAAACAACACTTTAAAAAAAAAAAAAAAAAAGACCAATTTTTGCAGTCTAAACTCTACCATGCACGCTAAGAGCAGGCATGAGGATGATTTGTCAGGGGTTAGAGTTTATTTTTGGTGTGTGCTGGTAGCAAAGCCGTTGAAGTTTTCAATGTCATTTGGTGTACTCTAAATACAATTAATCAATACCTTAATAGCAAATGCACCAGGACGCACACCGAGGTAATTATCTTTAAATTCTCCAGCTGTCTGGTGCAGATGTCACTCCTGGAGGCTGGGTGAAAGGCAGCCGGTCGAGTCGGCCCGAGGTGGGGCAGTGGCAGAGGGAAGGAGGTTTCCCCGGAGCGCCGGGGGCTGCGGCTGCGTGCGGTGGGTGTCGGGGGCACTGCGCCGAGCGGGCAGCTGCTCCGGGAACACGGCCACCCTCAGCATTGGTTTATCAGCAATATTGCTGGATTTCCACTTTGATATTAAAATCTTGCTATAGCAATTTTGAAAAGTCTTTTCTATTATTTTTTTCTGTGATGGATGCATGGAATAACTCAGGGTGTCTTTAGGAGATTTGTGGCATCAGATTTAGGCGACCGCCGTCTACTGCTACCCTAGCCAACTCCCAGCCTCGGCAACGAGAGGTCATCAGCAGTGTCACACACCCCTTAAAATACATAAAGCCTGGGGAAATGAAGACTAGTTTTTATAGAGAGCCTACGTGTTACAATTTTAATAGTACATATAAGTTGAATAATGTCAGTAAAAGTTTGTTGGGAAGTTGGTAAAGGGCAGAGCAGAAATGCTGCCGTACCGAGGGGATTTGCAGCTGCTTATGAAAGCTACAGCTATCTCCGGGAAACACGTAACTCAGTTTCAGTCAAAGGAAAACCCCATCCAGCCGTGCTTCTGTGCTGCCTGCACGATGGCAGTGAGGCTGGCTGACCTGGATGGTACAGAACAAATAAAGAAATCGCGAGCGCTGGCTGAGCGTCTGTTCCAGCCTCCTCCTGTCAAAATGCTTAAAGTTCATCAGCCTTTCCTTGGATGCAAATCACTGTGGTCATAACATATATCCACCCAACGCGTGTCGTCTGTCTGCGGACCATCCAAGGCAATCCCATTACAATCCAAATGACTGTAAATGAAAATTGTCTTTATAATATGATGCAAATAAAAATAAAGCTTGTGCTAAGTGGCAGCCTCTACTTGTTCGTAATGGATTTTACAATTACTGAGACGGATGATTTTATAACAGCAGGGTTGGTCTGAAGTCCCATGAAATAAACACTGCAGATGACAGACACCCAATAATTTAGCTGGTGCTTTGCTGACTGCATCAGTCGTCACACCCCTTCCCTGCAAAATCTCGTGGCGCTTCATTCCTTCGGGCACGGGGATGACGAGGAGCCGAAGAGCTGCTTCATGCCCAATGGGGCTCAGCTCCCTGCGCTCAGCAAAGGTGGTTTATGCTTTGCTGGTCTGTGTGATTCAGAAGCAAAAGTGGTCGTTGTCAGGAAGCCTTGTTATATGCGAAATGAGGTGTTTGAATTTGGAGGCCATCGTGACCTTGTGTGACCATTGCATAATAATTAGTGTATTTGTCTTCAGACTTTCTCATTCAAAGTAGATTTTTTAAATTAAAAAAATTAAATATTTTTATTAATTATTATTATTAAATTATTATTATTTTAAAAATGTAAAATTTAAATTATATTTTTAAATTTATTCCCCTTTATGCTGCTACAGCTCTTGCTTGCCTTGACCCAGTGCCCGTTGGCTCAGCAGCCATCTTGCACCCCTGGGCAAGCTCCAGCTCCCAGCACACCAAACCAGACTGGTTACACCCCCACGTAACACCCAAAACTCCCATCGAGAGAGCAAAACTCTCCATTAGAGAGAGCTTTGTAAAACGAGAGTATTGCAGAGTTTGAGGATCTTGCCCATACAATCTGTACGGCTGGGGAACACACTGAAAAGATGGATGAGTTCATACTGACAGCCGGACCCCCACCCCGTGCACAAGGGCAGTGGGCAAGGTACAGGGGATAAGGTACAGCCAGGATTGCCAGCGTTTATTTATCGCCAGGATTATCAGCAATGTCCTGAAACTGTGTGCCAGGCTGGTGCTTCGCAAATCGCCTGAATGTTTTTAGATGAAATACAAGATAGATAAAAGGGATCTTTACTCTGTCAGCTTGATGAATAATTACAGCGCGGTAGCCACTAAGAAGCTGCGCCTGTAAGAGGTTTCATCACCAGAGTTACGGCTGAAAAACAAAGGGTTTATTTTTACTATATTAACAAAAGCTATAGTCGCAATCAGAAAATTGACTGGAGAGCTCCAGTCCTTCACAAGTGGATTAATACAGGTTTAATTCAAATATACTGCATTGATTTTGGTAGTGCTGATACAAAGGTATTTCCAGCAAGATGGACCTCTCTTAAATCCTCAGACTCCAAATACTTTCCTATCTCTGTGCCTTTTACAGTATGGGGTTTTTTTGCAATTAATGAAAATACATGAACTTTCTGCAGTGCAAGGTTTGCTAATTAGAAATCAGTGTGCACAATGGAACTGTTACACACCAGGAGAGGTTCCCTTCGGGATGGCATCTTCAGCCTCGTACCTGGAATTGCTCTGTAAGATTGGACACTGCCGTGGTAATGATGTGGGAGAACGTGCAGACTCCTCACTTGCATGCCCAGAGATCGTGGTTGCAAACGCAGCCTCAGAAATCAGTGTGTGCATTGCCCCAGTTCAGTTCTGTACACAAGAGCTCTGGTTTTTTAACATTCAGGGAATGAAAAAAAAAAAACCAAACCCCTTCTATCCTGGCACGGTGGGTTATCCCTGCAGGGCAGGAGAGCACACCGGCACGTAGAGGATGTAAAAATCCAAACAGAACTTCTGTTGTGATGTCAGGAACGCAGCAAACTGTATATCATGGAAATGTAAGTGAAAACCCCTCGCTACCGTACGCTTTCCCTTATCATGCTGGTAGTACATCGATGGCTCGGTAGTGCAGGGATCCCTGCAACAATCTGGCAAATACCAAAAATAAGATTTCCAAATGCCAGCGGTGGTATTTTGGGTGGGAACCAAGGCTGGTGTCAGCCTGAGGACCTCACCATGCTCCCCACGGCTCCGGAACCCACAAATAACCGGACCCTCACGTATGTCCTGGAGGTGGGGAATTTTGGGGAACAAAGGAGCCTCAGGGTGAGCCACCTCCAAAAGCAAACAGCAACCAGCCCGGGGCTGGACCTGGCTGCCTCAGTTATCTCCTGAACCACTGATGCTGGGATGGACCAGCGTTCGCTCCTTGCTGAGCTCAGCTCTGTGCTCTCAGGGCACAAAACCAGACTGGAAAGAACACGGGCGAAGTAACGTCGCCACAGCCTTCAGAAGGAGGTGGGGTGAATGCCCCTGGTGACAGTGCAACACTCAGACACTTTGCTAAGTGCCTCCTCGCCTGTGGAGAGCATCTGGTCTGGAACTCAGCCCGGACAATGCCTCTGCCCCTGCAGTTTACACCTCCCGCTGGGGGGGAGAGGCAGGAAATAGGGATGGTTAATTACGGAGGCGTAAATTAGTCCCACTTTGTGTGTAGCAACTGTGGCTGATTTTCCTTACAAAGAAAACCTGTCTGGGGGCTTGTTCAGCCCTTGATTCTGAAACCACGATGTTTAAGCAGTGAGTCTGTAAGGAACTGCCCGGTACCAGCTCGGGTGAGCTGAGCAGGATTTTGCTAAGGACAGAAAATTTGCAATACATCTTAGAAGTGCTCTTTCCTTGTTGTTGCATTTCTCTCTCTTTCCATGAGGATTTGTTCTCACTTCTTTATGTGCCAAGGATGATGTTAATATTGCTATTTTTGAGGCATATGATAAAGGCAAGTTAGATCCTGAGAGCAGACAAAACTTTCCTGAAAGTATTTTTGTTTGGTAAAAAAAAAAATCTTCTAGTGATCTGAAGGCTGCAGGTGTGATTCTTTCCTGATGCTGGTATAATCAGGAGCAAATCAAGGAAAGCCTGGTCCGCCCTTGGGACCTACTGGGGATGATGCTCTGTGAGTGCTTTATGGGAAACCCAGCGCTGCTGACCGGGAAAGGTCCTGGTTTCGCTGCAGAGGGGAAATTAAGAACCTAGCACATCAGCCAGACGGGCTGGCTGCTCCACAAAAGGATGGGCACCAGCTGTAAAACCATTTCCTTTCTGTCCCTGTGCAGATCTCTGCTCCTTGGGGGTGCACATTCCTCACAACCCCCACAAAATGGGCTGAGGGGCTTGGTGGGGGGCTGGCTGCACCCACCGCCGCAGGGCAAGGGGCACCCACAGCCTGGTCTAAGAACTGCCCGGGGAGCTGTGCAAGGCTCTGCACACACACATTGGAGTACAAAAAAACAGAATCATTGCAGATGTGGGGAAAGCTAGGTTAAAGCAGGAATAGCACCAGTTTCTTTATTGTATGTGTCAGCTGCAGAATAATGTCCCCATTGCATCTGCCCTCGTCCTGGGGCCATACTGCCCAGGTCCTAGGGAATGCAGGGACCATTGTCTGGCCAGAACAAGCTTTGACAGAAAAGGGACACAAGTCATGTGGTCCCGAGTGCTACCAAGGTCACAAAGACTCTGCGGCACCTGTGACCCGTGTTAACTGAGATCCCCAGAGCTCCGAGGCACGTCCCAAGGGTTATACGTGGGACCTAAGGCGGTTTGCTCACACAAGCAGATTCCCGTGTAACTTTGGGTTTCCTCTGGCTGTCGGTGCCTGACTATCCTGATGCACCTCTATAGGTGAAATATATGTTATTTGTAAGGACTCACAGTCTTCATTTCTTCCTTTAGTTTTTAACGCTGTTTGATTCTGTTCATGGGGACGGTTGGTTATTCTCTGCTCCTCATTACAGAGAGGATTACATTGAGTGATCCTTTGTGAAACAGCAAAGGTTTGGGTTCATTTTGATTCATCATAATTAGAAAAAAAAAAAGATGAAGATTAAAAGACATATGGCTGCCTCCTCTGGACTTTGCCCTCTCTCCAGCAGTCGTAGCATCTCTACTGGCCCCAGCGGTAGGAGAAAATAATTCTCTGATATAATGAGACTGGCATATCTAAATATTGTGACTTTTGCTTGGAGCGGAGTAGAGAGCACCTCACGCAAGTGTTGGCAGTTTTCATCGCCTGCAATTCAAACAGCTGAAGGTCCCAGGAGGTGGCCTTCTGGGTGGCTTTCCACGTTGCCCTTAGGCGTGAGAGGGAAGAAGGGGTGATGTGCAAGAGCTGTCCTGAGATGAGGAGGACGAGCAAACTTCATCTGATCAAGCTTTCTGAAATGAGTTTTGTTCCAGCTAGACTGAAACTTGTTAGAAAGCCAGTCAATTAAGATAACAGGCAGCACATTCTCATTCTGGAAAAAAAGAGAACATAAACGAGCAGCACAACAAAGGGGAGGATTTTCTCCTGCAGAACCGCAGGTACTTAGATCAAACGGATCAATAAGCCATCTGTATCACGGTAAGAACCGTCATAAATTACTCAAAAATGCTGGTTTTGAGCAAGTCGTTGGGCATATGGGCAAAGGCAGAGCTGCTAAGTGCTGCGGCTGGAAGCCATCCTTGCATACTGCAGATCTAATGATTCTATCTGCTGTCACGGGTAAATGAGGGATGGGATGGAGAAACGGGCCAACAGTGATAAAGCCTTAAAGTAAGGCAGAATAAATGAAGTAGCTACTCTAAATCGAAAGCTGTGCAACATATTTAACATCCCAGCATCGATTCCGAGTCTGAGTGTGAGCAAGCCCCATCGCCCAAGACTCGTTAAAACACCACAATGGGAGAAAAAGGCAAATTTTCACATTTTCTAACCAACTCTCTCTTACACAGCCATTGGAAATATAGGCATTGCAAGTGCTTTTTTCTTTTGTTGTTGCAAGTTGGTTGCTCTGACTCATGGTGACCGAGTGTTTCCAGCCTTGGGAGGGGGTGTGACGGTGGGGGCAGCGGGCAGGCAGGGCAGCAGCCCCCTCCCCGCCCGGCGGTTGCGTGCGTGCCCTCGGTGAGCCCATTTCCAAGGGAAGGTTGGCTGGGTGCCTGCTGTTCTTTCCACGCTTTAAAAACGAGCTAATGGTAATTTAAAGCATTAAACTTGGCCCTTTGTGCCGCTGCCAATTTTTGCAGTTCTATAACCAGATGCTGACAGTTAAAAGTGTTTTCCCCCTTTCGCTGCGTTACCCACACTGGGGAAACGAACGAGTGCAGAGAGGAAAAGTGATGCTACACAAAACGATATGGAAAGCATACCGTGGAAACAGGGATTTTTTTTTTTCTTCTCCGGTTCTTCTGGTCATGATAATGAGAGCTGGTGTTTGCAAAACAAATAGCAACGCTTGTTCCATGTGTGACGGCAGCAGGGAATGGAGACAGAGCACCCACCATGTTCCCAGTCGGGGCTTATACAAACTCTTGGCTCTCAGCTCCTTGTCTGGGCTCTCGCTGGGCATTGCCCGGCTGGCGCAGCAGCAGCATCAGTGCAGGCATTATCGTCCCTCCCAGGCTGGAATCTCGTCCTTCTTGGTGATGTTCCTGCATGGCAGCCTTCTGCTGGATCTCTTCTGCTCCCTAAATACCCAGCGAATGGCCTGGCACATCTCAGCCCCCCGCTCCTGAGGTCTAAAGAGCAGCGTGCTTGGAGAGATACAGGGGTTTTTCCCCACTTTGACTTCTGATAAATTAAATTGTATGGCAATACAGCATTGAGCAGCTTGCAGGGTTTCTGCTGAAGAGGCTTTGTGTTGCTGAAAGGTTCCTTTGGGGGAACGCTCTGCTGTTTGCAGCCTCCTCCGTGAATCTTTCCTGTGGCTTTACAGCGAAAAGGGGCAAAGGGATGGTGGGATCCGCCTATCAGGGACTTTATCTGGTATTGCCAAAGGTCATGTCAGGAAAACATTTTACGGTTGGCTGTGTTATCTGCTGCTCCATCTTCGTATTACATAACACTTCCTGAGAGGATATTTTAATACTCCTTTTTCTTTGTTTCCCAGAAACTCTTATATCAGACAAGCAAAGCACACGGCTCATGCTCGAGTCTATCTGTGGCTCAGAAATGAAGGATAATAACACATCTTTAATAATGCAGGACAAGGGCTGCTCCTGCGGTGATTTATAAACTTCATAGATACAGCAAGTCCCTGCTAGAGCAGATTTACTGCTCTCTCTGCACGAACATCGCAGGAATAATAGGGCAAAGTTAAAAACCAGTCACCGTTTGTGTCAGCATGGCTTGGGGGTACGTCTGTCTTCCCGCGTCGGGGATCTGAGTTGTGCTTATGGACAAGCAGGACTTCTAGAGAAAAAATAAAAACAAGCAGCAAATCACTAACAGATGGCGAGGGGGGTGTGTGCAAAGCGGGTCTGGGGCTACGAGTGTTCCTGTAGAGCTGCAGTGCCAAGCAGCTTCTTCTGTCCTTCCTCCTGAACACTGTCCATTTTTCATCTCGGTGTGTGAGAACTTGGTGCAAACAGGGGGAGATAAGTGCCAGGATGCCTGAGACAGGGAAAACCACCTGGGGCTTCTGTGCCTTGGCAGTCTGGACCAAGACCACCCTGCACAGCCCCTTCATTGTCCAACCCCACCCCAAAGTGCTGTCTGTGGCTTCCACCTTGAAAATTAATCCTCTCTGGTCAAAGGTTTTACAGGGGAGGCTTTGAGAGTACAGGTTTGCTTATAGATCTTCTGAAGAACAACAGGAGGGTTTGGGTTTTTTGTTGTTTTGTTTGTTTGCTTGTTTTTTTAAGAGGGGAGGGAAGATGCTTCAGCCCAGCTCCAGCTTGGTCCTGTGGACCAGACCCTGCGAGAGCATTGCGTGTCCCCAGGTCCAGCCCAGCTGCTGGAGAGGCTAAAGCAAACCTGTCCCCAAGCACCTAAAAGAGATCTCCCCACCTCTCCCTGCTGATGACCACCCCAAGCCCCCCGTGGGGATCCATCCCACTCCATCCTATCCCTGTACATACAATTTCTCAGTTTTACAGAGCCTGAAACTTCAAAACGTCTGCAGCCAGCTGGGTTCTCATTACCGAATAATATATCATCACGCTGACACTGCTGCTACCTAACTAATAACAGCTCCAGATGGCAAGGATGCATTATGGGACATCCTGACCATGAAGTGGTAGGCTTGAAAAATCTTAAATATTATCTTTGAATACACCATGTTCAGTTTCTCTCAAAAGCAGCAGGTCTGAGAGGTGAACGGATTAAGTGTAGTGCAAAGCTTGAAGTTCTCCAGATCTTGGGTTTTGCTGGTTTCCATCCGCAGGGGAAGGAAACCTGCAATTAGAGATTCATGACAAAGCAATGGCTTTCTCTGGATATTCCTCAAAGTAGATTTTAAAATGCCTCGTGTTATGTTAAGACATTTGTACAAAGTAATGAAGGAGGAGGTTTGTCAACGTCTTCCATCAGTATGAAAATTCAAATGTTGCAGCCAACAGAAACGCAGCAGGAGCTGGCTGAAAACATTGAACTTTTCAGAGGAAAGAAAAAAATGAAGACGTTTCCTACAAATTCCCTTAAAATACATATTCTTCATGTTCCCTGGCCTGTTAAGAGGGAGGAGCATCATCTTTCCTTCACTGGCAGGGACATGAGGTTTGTTGGGAGCTGCGTTAACTGATGAGAGGGTGAGCAGAGCTCTTACAGGGACGGGGAAGAGAATTCTTCATCCGCCTCTTTTCTTTCTTCAAATGAACAAATGGGAAAAATAAACATGCTGCGGTTTCTCGGTCCATTATTCTCTGTTCATTGTCAAAGCAGATGCTCGCTCAGTTATAAAAGACGGAAAGGTCTGTGCTTCCTGCAAAGGGCATGTTTTCATTTTAGCTGACGCTTTCTGAAAGGATAAGGAAAATGATGTTCTATTTTTTTTTTTTTTACCGCATATCTGTTTATCCATGTTGCTGTGTCTCCGCCCTGAACTATTGTAACACAGTGGGAGGATTTTTTTCTCTCGCTGTTGGGTTGTTGCACAACTCGATCGTGGCATACGGCAGATGGTCCTGTCGCTGTCTCTTCCATCTCCCATGCGCCTTTTACTGAAAAAAAAACCAGGCAGGGGTCTTGCGGAGGGAGCATTGCAGCTGTGCCTCGAATTCGGTCACTGATCCTCTTCCAGACATCCTTGGTGGCGGCTCTGCCAGCATCTCCTTCGGCACCTGCCTGCTCTTCTCCCACCGCTGCCTTTTCCAGCCCCAGCCCTCTCCTCTGCTGTCTTTAGAACCGGGTTTATGGTGCTTGGTTTAGCAGGATGGGTGATTCTGTTTGCTGCGTTGGATTTTATTTCAAATACATGGTTGAGGGTTTTAATCTGCTGCAAGCAGGTGCTGCTGCAGGTGAGCACTGTTAAAAGCATATGTTTACTTATGCTGTTGAAATCTGAAAAAGCTGTTATTTCCAAAACTCCCCTCAATAGTCTGCATAAGCATTGGCAGCCAAATATTCTCAGCTGCAGATGTATTCAACTTTTTATTTGAAAACAAATTCAGACTTGCAAAAAGACTCTATTGAAGTAGTTTAAGTACAAACTGGAAATTACAGACACCTCCTTCAGGGAGCTGGTGTCAGACCCCTGAGTGCATCTCCTGGTTCCTGGGAAGAAGAGAGCATCCTCCTTCATCCAGGAACACGGAGCTGGGCATGCTGGCTCTCAGGAGAGGTATCTGTCCTGGGAGCTTACAGAAAGCAATGTGCACCTGGAGATGTTCCCATCCCGGGGTTGCCCAAGCCCTGCCCTTGCCTTTCCTAGAGGTGCTTTGAAGCCCCCACCTTCTCCCATGGAAACCAAAGGTGCAGGTTGGCACCGGACTGAACAGAGAGGACTCAGTCCTGCAGAGGGAATGTATGGGATGAGGAGCCTAGGGAAGTGGATTCATGAGATCAAAGGATAAAGGTATATGTGCTTAAATTCAAAGAATCCGTGGTTTCAATATTCCTAACCGGGGAAGCCAGACCGTGGGTGGATCTTCCTGATGTAGCTGGGGTCTGGGACAGTGGGTACAACAGACTTGCCTCATGGCCTCAGTTTTTTTCCTCTCTGAATAAGAAAATGCAAACGGTAGTTGTCTCATGGCTTTGCCTGGCAGAGCTGAGCCCAGGGTCTGTGCAGATTTGATTTGAATTTGAAAATTGAAAAAAACCAGGCATATATCTGGGTATTAACAGCAACAGTGGCAACACCAGAGAAAGGCATTTCCCAGTTGGAGCAGAGGTTGTTGTGTCGATGGTGGTGCTCAGTCTCTGGAGCCGTCCCTGCGTATGGGGGCTTCTCCCTCTGGGGCAGGGACTCTGGCTGGGGCACACAGCTGCCCACCAGCTTTGCACCAGGGCTGGCGGCAATAGCTCGGGTTCCTTGGGCAAGATGACCGAGCTCCGGTTCAGACCAGGGATGATGCACATGATGAGAATCTTGTTGAGGGGCACAAGCATATGAAAGGAAAGCTGCCCCATGCTGGATGAGGCACCTCTTCTCCACCCGGAGCCCTTAAAGCATCTTAGACAGACATAAGGACAGCTCTCCTGTCCCCTAGCCGACTGCTTGGTGCTCCAAACCTGCGTAGAGGAGCTGCAGCCCTTGCCCGTGGGCTCGTGTCCCTGCCATGGGTGGGACTGCTTTGGGGACAGGCTCCCAACAGCACATCTCCCTTTGGCTGCAGCGTGTTGTCTCATTCTGAACCTGGCACCAGGCACCCAGCACAGCCACAGCTGAATAACTGCACGAAAAGTCGTGAACTGGAAGAGAAACGGTGATGCAAATTCGTGGGGCAAAATCCATGGCTTCCCTAAGCCCAGCTCAAAGGCTGCCCAGGGCTGGAGCCACGTGCAGAACATGAAAGTGAGAAGATAAGCGTGAAAAATACCTGCATCATGAAAGGAGCACAGTTCATAGTGCCAGAGGGTGTAAGGGGGGGCAGATGCAGAGGACATCTCAAGGCATGGAGGCTCTGGGTACCTGGAAGAGATGTGAGGATGGAGGATGTAGAGAGCTCCGGGCAGAGGTGGAGGAGAAGGTACACACAGAGAGGATGCCTGGGAGCAATCCGCGTTGCTGTGCCATAGCATGAAGGGTGGACAGGCTGGGGGGGGTAACAGAGGGGTGTGGGTCCAGAGTTCACCTGGGGATGGGAGCAGGATGGACAGGAAATCCCTCAAAAAAAAAAAAAAAAGTTTCTCTGGTTTTCTTCAAGTCCCAACTAATTCTGCTCAGATCTGGCAGTGAAATATCTGCAGCTACTTCCCAGGGAGCATTTGGCAGAGCAGCCAGCCGTCCCACTGGTGGGAGTGCTTCTGCAGAATTACACTGTGGCTGCAGGGAACGCGGTAATGTGTAGCTCTTGCAGACTCAATGACTACGGCGTAATTTTATTTATGGGTAAATAATACTTAGCACCAAGCTCGCAAGCATTAATCTTAAAGCAAGGGTTCTACTTCTACATCTCCTCCTATTGCAGAATGAATAGCAGGTGAGAGGCACTGGTGGATTTAAAGGGCTGTTACGCTCAGGGCGTTGGGGAGGTGTCTGGGGTTGCCTGTTTACGGACACAGCTGTGTTCCCAGACCTCTCCCGAGGCACAGTTCAAGCAGGAACAGCCAGGTGCAAATCCAAGGTGATGTTTCAAACGGATCCTCTTCTGCTGAATTAGAGCCCTCTAATGATATAACCCTGAATCTACTCCAAAGTCTTCCAGCGAACAGAGTTTCACGGGAAGCTGTTCAATCATCACAGCAGAAAAGTTTTGCTGGAACACAAAAGGCGATTTGCCAGCACAGATTTGCCTCTCTGAACGTCAGTGATCCCAGTGCTACCAGTACATACGGCTCAGAAGGAACGCTGCCAGCCTGCCTGTGTGTGGCTTCCCTTCCTGCTCCCTTCCCATTCTCATTTCTCGTGAGAAAGTGCCTCTTAAAATGCCTCCACACGAACGAATGTCTCCATTCACCCTTGTCTTGCTCTTGACTTCACGGCTTCTCCTTGACTGCAAGGTCCTCCGTCGATGTGCCCTCTTCCCAAAGATACGCTCTCATTTCGGAATCCTTATTCATAAATGTCAACGCTTGCAGAGATAAGAAAGCAAATGTGGGCTCTAAATCTTTATTTAAACCCATCATGACACCTTCTGATTTTTAAATTGCCCCTTGTTAAGCAGTTTCCGTCGGATTCTCAGCCTCCATCAGTGGTAATTGGATGCCTCCCAACCCTGTAATAGGGTCTTTCAGCCCGTCAGTCGTGAAAAGTTTGCATCTCATACATGCTGGGGTTTTGTAGCTCTTAGACCTACCAATCCCCTCTTTTGAGATTTATTGGGCATTAATCTGTCTTTTAACTACAAATTTACTCATTCACTTTTGTGACGTGATGTGTCAAGGCAGTGTCAGCATTTGCTTGATCCCGGTGAAACAGGAAAGTCTTTCAAAGGTGAATTGAACGACGGCTAAATTATTCATATGCCGTATCTAGAAATCTTTACATTGGTTTCCGAAATCAGAGGAACTAGAGAAACTGGAAACCTCAGCTAATACCCCTGTAATAATGTGTCATTCTGAAAGGAATCAGAATGAGTATTTTGTCACTTTTCAGCACTTTATGCGAATGCAGCTCCCTATAAAGGCTTTGTGCTCTGCGGATGGCTTATTTTGACCACTCTCGAGATTGCCACCCAGGGAATATTGCAGGCTTGCATCCCAGTGACAATAATGGGAAACGATTACTGAAAGTGCATCCTCGCGGTGAGCACCGGGGGAAAATGAAGCGTTTGGAAGCAGAGAGCGGGAGGCGCTGGGCAAGGTGAAGGGCGGCAGAGCCGGAGTGGGGTGCGCCGGGAGGATGCTCCGGCTGCCAGGTGTCCGGGCCGGGGTGGGGTGACGGGAAAACGAGAGCTGCTGTGTGCCCCGGGGAAATGGGGTCAGTCCAACACAGCTCCCGGGGCACAGCACCTGGGGAAGCGCTTTTGGTGTTATTACCAGCACAGGGTGAGCTGTAGGCAGTGGTCTGTTGGCATTAAACTGTGATTTTTCTCTTTCATGTTCTCTTTTGCTGTTTTTTTTTTTTTTTTTTTTTTTTTTACCCTTTTGGGGGACATTAAGGGGGAAAAGGGCCCCCTGGGGACATGAAGAGGATGAAGTGACCCCATTGAGGATATTCTTCAGGGCACGGGGGCACATTGCTTTACTCAGGATACAGAACATAACTCGAATATTTTCTTTGCTCCTTCCCTTGCTCTGTTTCCCTTCAGGTGCAGGATTCAGAGCTACCGTACGGGTATGATTTCCAAAAGCACATTGTACTCGAGGGATTAATAACACAAGGCTCCACATTGGGGGTGCATCCTGCGGGCTCCCCTCTCAAAGCAAATCTCTCTGGTTCTTTTTGTCCTGACACTCGGAGGCAGAGGAGCAGCAGACTCGGGGGCTCATCCCCTGAAGGGATCTCTTCATCCTACATCCTGCAGGGAGTGGATTAGTATTTTTATTTTATAGTCATAAGCGGTTCCTCCTCAATAGCCTTCACAGCTGTGACCACTGAGCAGCACCACGCTTGGTTCCATCCAGTTCTCCACGCGGACGGTCGACCCAAGTCCCTGTCAGACATCATCAGGGACTGGTGCTGCCAGGGTGGCACTGAGGGAAGCTGGAGGAATTTCCTAAAAGAATGTTAAACACCGCCTTTGCTGCCCACTGGCTCCTTACAGCTCCGTTTGCAATCAGCACACCTGAAGCATCCCCAGCCTAAGGACCTCTGAGATTATTAGGGCATCTCGGTCAGAGCGTTTCTTTCTGTGTGTGTCTTATCAGCTGTCTCAAACATGATGAATCCTCCTATTACAAAAGCATCCCGGATGTGTAACTGACCGATGAACATCAGAGTTCTTTTTCCCTAAGAAATGTGGTCCCAAAAGGGAGCAGCCCTCCTGCAGCCTCAAATGGCAGCGATGACCCAGGACCAGGCATGTTTGGCTCTAAGGACGACCAGTGTCTTTCAGCTGCTGGCAGCAATGATTTCTCTAAAAGTTCGCTCTCCTATTCCAAAGAGCTGTCGTTCAGAGTAGCCTCAACCAGATGGACTCTGCCCAGGTAAACATGAAAATAAAAAGCTCAGATATGTCTTTGATGTTTGCTTTGAAGCAACATTATTTTAATGAATCCTAATTAATGGTTAAAAAAAAAAACCCAACACCCCCATTTGCTAGATGGTCCCTATGGTTAACAAGGGATGCAGATGTTTGTTGCACTAATTGTTCTAAGTGTTTCCCTACTTTGCACTCAGAGTGCACCAGCTCACACTGCCCCATGGTATTTAAATAAGAAAAACTGATTCCACGATGCTTTATTTCACCAAAACGGAGAAATAAAACCTGCTATACTTTGCATTTCAAAGTTATCTGACAAATTTTATAGACTTCTGAATTTTTGAACAAGACAATGTTTCAAAGATCTTTTGCAACACACTAACTAAACTCATTCTAATTTGTAATTCTCTTTATCGTGGAAAAAAATTATTTCACCAAACTCTTCCACTGCCCCCAAATAACTCCTCACTTGAGTCTCTTGTTAAGTAACGTTGTCAAAGAGATTTGAAGCAAAGATCAAGTAAATTCAAGCCCTGTATCTCTTAGTTGTTGAATAGTCAATGTAGATGGTGGAAATGAGTCAGAAATTAAACTGCTGTGCTCCAGAAGAAATATTCTGAGCTTCACTTGACATCTTTAGTTTGCTCTAGACAGGAAAATGTTCCTGGGGAAATGTTTCTCTAGTTAAAGGAAAATTGTAATGCTGCAAAAAACACTGAACTTGTCAGAAACTTTGCAGTTACGCTCGTGAAAAAGAAAAGCCTTGACTGGGTTTTTCTCCTTTTTCCAGATCAATGTCAGAAAGCGCTGTTCCACTGCCTCGCCACCGCGCTCTGCCCAGGGCCCCCAGGCTCCGGGGCTCAGCCCCTCGCTTTTACTGCGGGGTGTTATTTCATGTGCTGGTTCTCAAAAAGCTGGCACAACTTTGGGCAGGATAAAGCCAAGCACAGAGCAGATATAACCACGCTCCATTGAGGGGGGCAAGGCTGCTCTTTGGCGGTTCGGCTGCAATTAAAGCTCTGCAAATTAGGGGCTCCTCCAAATGTATTGTTTGGGGAAAAAAACCCCTAAACCCACAAAAAACATCACTCGCAGTAAAACCTTTGGTGTATGCATATATATATGTACACACACATAAATATGCAAATTGTAATTGCTAGCTATTTTTATGTTAATTAATTATACTGGTCTTTACCATCATGTATGGTAGATTGTCCTGAGCTGGTTAACAATTCCACGTTCCCTCATCTTCCTGAAAACGACTTTTTAAGGAGAACAAATGGGGTTTTTACCCAGAGCACTCAAATATGTCAGCCCACTCCAGGGTAAATTATGTGCTCAAGTGAGAGCAGTGGGGTATTGATACCGGTCTCAGTGGGACGTCAATTTAAAACAGACCTTGTGCAATTCCTCAGCTCATTGCTATCCCCAGGTGCCTCTGGCTTTGGGCTGCAGCCGGGACAGGGTCCCCCACCGTGCTGCCAGGCAGAACTCAGCCCCAGAGTTTCCCCCAGTGACCCCAGTGGCTGCCAGGCAGGGCTCTGGGGGTCCCTGGCCATGGTCAGAGGGCACACGGGTGCCACCGGCAGTGCTGTCCAGCCCGTCTTTCTGCTCGGTCCATATGCTGAGGGTCTTCTTTAACACATAAATTACTTTTTTTTTTTTTTCTGCTGCTGGTTCTTTGTTGTATTACAACATTGGGGAGAATATGAAGAGCCTTCCAGGCACGGGGATGCTCCTGCCAGGATCCCGTCGAAGCGCAGCACTACAGTTAACTTTGCCGTAGGAAGGTACATGAAACGAGCCCATATTCCGGCTTTTCCCGCTTACAAACACGCTGTCAGCGCACAAACTGTTGCCGCAACTCGACAGAAAGCTGAAAACATCTTAGACCCCTGCTCCGAGAGAGGCAGACTCCTTCCAAGAGATGTGGGCAGGCAAGCTGCCAAGCCTGAAGCTGCAGCCACCGAGAGAGATTTCTCTTTGCTCCGGCTCATTAGCGAGAAGCAGCTGCTGGTTCATTCAGTATTAATGTCAGCACTAATGAAAGACACCCACTCGCAGGGAGAGGTGAGTGCGGAGAGAGCTCTGAAGAAGGACTCGGTGCCAAATTGCACGGCATCAGTCAGGGCGGCTGGTGAATTATAACAAGACTCAATTTTTATGAAACCATAAAGGAATAACGATAAAAGTGGAAAAAAAAGTGCATACCCCTGACTCAGCAGACTCCAGCCGTAATGCAGGCACTTGACTGGGAATTAATGCAACATATAAAATTAAGAGGACTTTTGCTGGGATGATTTCAAATGTCGAAACATAAGAGAGAGAGAAAGATGTATGATACTGTTCATGCTTGATACAACCTGACTCTGCTGCTGCTTCAAAATTTTGCCCCAGGGAATAACTGAAAAAAAAAAAACAACCCTCCTGAAATGAAACTCAATTTATTTTCCACTTCTGCAAATATAGGAGAAGACTTTGCAAATACTTAACTGTTTTTCTCCCCTTTAAGAACTGAAAAGGAAACAACAGATCTGCAGTGAGGATATTCGTTGCATTGCAAACCCAGAAAACATAAAGCCAAAGTATTTGCTAGAGGAAACGTATTTTTGTACAAATTACTAATTTTGCAGAAATATACAGGGACGGGGCTAATAAAAGAGGTGAGGGCAAGGTGTCGGCTCTGCTCACAACAACGGGGAGTAATTGGATTTCCTGCTTGTACGCAAAGTTCAGATGAAAGCTACTGATTTTATTTTATATAAAAGAGGAAAAAATACAGCAAAAGTTCTTTTCTGACTTGCTAGTGATGGGGAGGAGGGAAGGCTGAGGACGGGAGGTTCAGTGGCTCTTCCCCAGCTCTGCAGAGCACCCGTGCTGCTGTTGGAGCTGGGGGCAGGAGCGTGGGTGCCACCGTGGTGGCACGTTTCGGGGTATGGCTGGCACATGCCACGAGCACATCCACGCGGGTGGCGCTTACAGAGGTCATCTCCATTCCCCTGGGAAACCTCCTCCGTCTCCCTGCCAGAACTCCCAGACTGGCTCTCTTCTCACTTCATCTTCCTCCAAGGAAACTCTTCTAGGTGCTGCCAGCCCCGACTGTAAAGGTTTCTGCAGGTTCCTGCAAACATCTCATTCGAGACGTTGCTCTCGGTTGTCCCCTCTCTGGACTTTCAGCTGCACCAGGGTCTCGTTCTCTCTGTTTGCAAACCAGATGAAACGGCAAATACTGCAAACGTGTTGCAATGGGAGCGAACACGCAGCGTTAGCTCTGCTTCCAAGCCGTGCACATGCCGCACATGTGAGGTTAAGTGTGCTCGAACATAAAGAATGGGGACCACAGTTATTTTGGGGGTTTCCTCTTTCACAGCCAGGCTGGGGCTTTTCTGGGTCTTTCACTTTATTTTCTCACCTTCCCCCAACACAAGAGGATTATGGCGGTTTTTGGGGGGTGCCAACCACCCGGACAGGGAAATTCACCTTTCTGGAACCCAGGCAAGAGCACGACTGCTGTGCCCAGCCCCATCGCTCCTGTACGGATCAGCGCTGCAGCCAAGCACAAAAACCTGATTTTTCTCCTTGTGTTTCTCTGCTCTCTGAAGACAAACGCTGGTGTTCCCCAGCAAATTGGCACCTTTCATTCTCATCGTGTTGCCAGCACAAGCTGGGAGCGCAGAAGGTGATGCTGCTCCTTAAGTGGGAAATATGAAGGTTGTGTGTGTAATCTGTGTCTAGCCCAAACAGCTTTCAATGTGCTAGAAATACACCTTTCCCCACCGGCTTCCCCTGGGAGGGGGAGAATCAGAGCGAATCTGGGGGATGTTTCAGGTTTTGGGGATACAGCAGCCCCAGGTTCAAGAAGGCAGGAGGGTTCTCCCTGTTACCAGCCACGGAAGGGTGGGAGGTAAGGGCAGGGGGTCGCTGCCTTCACTGCCCACACCTGGTGGGAATCCCACCCCTGAGAAAATAAACGCTGCAGCTAGAGGGGATAAAAGGGCTGGGGAGGGCAGGGGGCTGGTGGTGAGGCAGGAGGTTGGCTGTGCTGGTGAGTGGCTCTGTGGTGGGGGCTTTGTCAGAGCCCCTCAGCACCTGGCTGTGGTCAGCTCTTGGTGACAATTTTGTTGGGTTTTGGGGGGTTATTCCCATCCTCCTGCAGCCTCCCTGCTCCTTACCACCGTGTCAGGGGCAGGCTGAGACAGTGATGTGCAATGGTGACGGTAAATAGTGGTGTGACTAACGCCAGCCTGGGTTAGGTGCAGTATCAGGGTGCCACCAGACCTTCCTTGGGGCTGGCAGAGTCCTTTCTTTCCAATGATGTGTGTGGTTTGCCTGTGTCTGTCATTCCTCTCTGAGATGATCTTGCATAAATTCTGGCTGTGGGGGTGCCTGAGGTGTAATTTATCTGCTGGCAGATAATCCAGCACCCTGTGCCCTATGCTGGGCAGGGCTCTGTGCAGCCCCCATCCCTGCTGCACTGGGGGGTTGGGTTTGTGGTGCAATGCCCCGTGCAGCTGCCTTTCCCCACCCATGGTGATGAGTGTGGCATTAAATTGACCTTCTGAACACACAGCATTTCATCTACAACCCATCTGAGCCGTGCTGTCTGCTCACAAGTGCTTCTGCATCCCCAGGTGATGGGAAGCCAAGGTGCTGGGAGAGAGCCACTGCCAGTGGCATCAGTGTGCAAGGAGGTGTATTAGGGGAAATGGTGAGGATAACCACTCCTCAACTCTGGGGGGTGTGTGTGAATTGTGGCTGCTGAGTAACTGCTCTCTGCTTTTCCTCAGCTAGGAAAACAATTTTTTGGGTACAATGATATTATGAACTCATGAGCTCTAGCCACATGTTTTATGCAAATCCTGGGTGAATTTATCAACCGTGACTTCTTTTTCAGTTTAGTATGGGATAGTTATAAATAACCACACCAAAATTAGACTTATTAGGAAAGCTCTGTTCTCATTAGGAAATTCAAATACATCTTGATTTTGCATGTGATCTGGTTTCAAGGATTCCCACAGAATAGCGTTGTGCACGTGGTTAGACTATGTGGGTTGGAAGTGATGGTGGTGGGGAAAAACTGGGCAGGTTGGGGAAGAAGTGGAAAAAAAGGCAAAATAGAGTGAAAAGTTGGACTGGGTCTCTATGCTTGGACAGCAAGGATACAGGAGATGGTCCAAATGGTCTGAGTGCTCCTCCGAGCATCTGGATGCTGCAGTAGTGTCAATGATGGATCAGCCCCACCACGAAGCCCCCAAAGGAAGGGCTGGGAAGAGAGGAGTGAGGCTGCTTGATCTGTGTGTTAGATTTTCTGACAAATTCCTTGCTATGGTCCTTCCCTGATCACTGGGGAGAGATCTTGGTCTGTGCAAAGTGCTGGTGGCTGTCAGGGTCGCTGCCTGCACCAAGAGGGAAGTGAGGCAATAGCAGTTAGATATTGAATGCCAGGCTTAACAAAGATGTCTAAATGCTGGAGCTAGTCTGATACTTTAAGGTATATAATTTTAGCAACTTGATGACTTTTGCTGGGGAGCAGACCCCTCCTCTCGCTGGGTATATGCAGCTGGCTGGTGTGTTACAAACCATTTTTTTTCCCTAATGAAGCCACAATCAAACTTGATTTTTTTCCCTGAGCGAAGCCTTCTCTGATGACGCAGGACGCATTCATTTGCAGCTGTCCTCATTAATTACACGCTATCAGGTAACTTTACACAGGGTGTATGCAGCCAGCTGTGAAACCGCAGCAGATGCGTTACTGGGAAGAGCCCTGAAGGTGAGCTGTACCGAGCACCCCAGCAGTGGGTTTCACGGCGAAATCTCCTTTTCCTGGCTGTGATGAAGGTGTGCACTCTGCACGCTTGCTCTATTTGCCAGGTGACGTTCTGTCTTTATGATGGGGCAATAACACAGAAGAGGAAATGCTCGATTAGGAGTGTCACAGTCGAGCTGAAAAAAACGTGCATGAATAAGGGGCAGACTTGAGAAAAGGACCCATCCATAACAGCAGATAGCTGTAGTCACTGGCATGCATGAGGCAACATCTGTAATTTTGGAGATTTCTGAATCAGACAAGTTTTAGAAGCACAAGTGCTTTTTTTATTGATCCAAGACATGTTTTCCTTGGTCCCTGCTGTCTCACAACGAGAGCATCACTGCAGTTTCTTTCTGTGCTTGACAGTTTTATACCTGCTCTTCCCGCAATCCCCATCCTGCCAGCTAACACCGGGACAAAAGAGATGCTCCTGTCGAGTGATGGGGGCAAGGAGACCATTACCTTTTCATTTTCCGTGTTATTACCATGAGCAACTGGAGTCATGCATAGATAGAAACGTCACGTAGGAGTATGCATCATTTGTAAATACTATAGACAACAAAGTAACATGTGTTGGTGGATGAATGCTGAGGTGCATTTTTAAGAACTGCTAGTCTGCGGCTTTACGGAAGAAAAATATCCCAGGGACTTGCACAGGCGTTGGGAAGGGGCCTCTGCATGTCGGCGGTGCGTGCTCTGTGCTCGCTGTGTGCCAGGGTGCAGGATGGCAGCTCCCTGGGGCTCCAATCCACGTTTATAACCCACAGGAAACAAGTCACTTATTTCTGCCTTTTGTTCGTGTTTTGCACAAGGGCACTCTGGAGCTGTCTCCCCTAAATGCACACATCTTTTCTGCTCATTTTTGTTTGGGTATCTTGGTGTGAGATATATCCTAAACAACTTACCAGTGACTGACATAACTAAATAACTGACTACTAAAATAACTACCCACTCGGCTGGTGTCTGCAGTGCCCGTTGGCAGAGCTGGGCATCCCCATGGTGCACGTTTCCTGGCAGTGTTTGCTGCACTGACTCACCAACGGCTTCAGTGAGTGGAGGAAACACAAAGGCAGGGACTGACCGTGCAGAAACCCTGCTGAAACCAACCCCTCGCTGGTAACTAACAAATCTATTCCAGCCATTGCCCGAGGAAGGTGAGGGGAGGTGTCTGAGAGCCTGGCAGGTCATAGGTCTGGGCTGCTGTGTGTTTGGAAACTCCCATTGCTCAAATACTGCAGGAATTGCTCTATCAGAGCGCATGGAAACCAAAAATATTATGTCTAATAAACCACATCTTATTAGCGGTGTGAGCATGGGTCTAAATCTTCGCCTTTTAGAGAGACGGAGCACCCAAGCCAAGATGCTCTCTGCCTGACACCAGGCAGGGACTAACCTGGGTGATGCCTTTCTCTACAGGGCACTTCAGTGGCTAATGAACTGCTGGGTAATACTGATTGCAATCAGGTCGCTGGCCAAAATTCACAGAATAATGGCTTTTTTTCTTCTGAAAAATAATTCAGAGTCTAAGCGTACGTCTTCTGCCAACCGCCCAATGAATATTAATCCACTTGTAACAAACTGCCTTATGAATAATTCCAGTTTCACAAAATGAGTGAATTTAAGATGGTGCAAAGTTAAATGAACCGTTAGTGATGTATCTCTTGTAAATATTGCCAAATATTGGATGCTCTTTCAAGAGTTTTCTATCGCATAATTTCATTCCTTCTTTTATGAACACGTTACAAAGAATCTTTAATTTTTTATTCCTTATCTATCTTTTCATTGTCTCTGCTGAAGTGTTAGATGGATTTATGGTAGATCACAATGGCTATGGCCCGTTGTTAGGAATTAAAAGTCTGAAATTATTCCATCCAGAGGGGAACAGAAGGCAAGAGGTGATGAAGTATCTTGATAAATTGAGGGCTAACGATGCCTGAGTTAAGACTTTGGATCTTAAATTGCCTACGTTACCCAGGGCAAGACTTTCAGCCTGCCTCAGTTCCCTATGTTATAAAATAAGGATTATATTCCCTATTTTGTTTAAAAACTGTTTTTCTGATGAGACTTCTTGGGCACCTTGCTGCCTAGCTGAAGGTACTAAGTTCTGCTATCTGGGGTTTTTGTTTAATAATAAAAAGTTTGCAAAGCTTAGCCTGATTCCGCTTAGATAAGTGACAAATAAAATAATTGAAACCTTTCTCAGCTGTGTCCTCAGATGAGGAATTTACAGCAGTGCCCCTTTCTCCTGGACCTGCGTTCCTGCTCCCGTCCTGGTGGTGGGTGCCGCTAGCTGCTGTTTCTGCAAAACCTCAGGATCCCAAAAAAGTGTCAGGGGGTGGGGAGGAGAGCCCCGAGCTCACATGGTCTGCATGGGTACGAAACCATCAATTAGTCACTGATTTCTGTGAGGTCTCTGCCTTCAGGAAGCTTTATTCTTCCCCAGGGAGCAGCAACGCACACCCAAAGCCCAGGAGGAAATGAGCCCACTGATGCTTTCAAAGTATTGTCTGTCTTTAAACAAATCAATATTATCTTAATAACATGCTATTTTCCCATCATTCTCTCTTTTTTTTTTTTTTTTAATGCAAGTTACTAATTTCTGTAGGTGAGCATCAGCTAGGCAAGGTGAAGATGTGCCTTGGGAAAACACAGAACCAGCTGAAC
This sequence comes from Pterocles gutturalis, assembly GCF_000699245.1. NCBI lineage: Eukaryota > Metazoa > Chordata > Aves > Pterocliformes > Pteroclidae > Pterocles > Pterocles gutturalis. The sequence goes on from NW_010125366.1 coordinate 35,236, forward strand.
CACGTGAGCTTAGTTATTAATCACTAAAATTGTGGGAAAAATTCCTTAAACTGCTTCCTTCAACATAAAAGGTCTCGTAATCTGTAGAAAAAGCAATCTTAAAGCAAATGTTTATAGCAGTTAGATGATTTATTCCCTAGAAACCACTCTCAGCTTGACTTTTTGGAAGCTCTCAGTAAAAAAAATAAATTACTATTTTAAACCATGCAAAATTTCAAAGTAGACAACAAAGTCATAAAAGCAGTGGCCTACTTAGTATGCTTTAAATTGTAGATTAAAAACTAGATAAAGTAGACAATAAAGTCATAACAGCAGTGGCCTACTTTAATATGCTTTAAATTGTAGATTAAAAACTAGACTCTTTGTATTCAGAGCTTTTAAAGCTGCTGTTATGCCCGATCATAGGAATATTTCCTTATTTGCTGAAATTCACCCTTTTTTTGTTGAAGAATGCGGTTGATATGTGGGGAAGCAAATGCACCAGGTTTTGTTTGCATCCTCTGATCCAGTGATGAGTGTTTTCCCTGGGTGAGCACAGCTCAGAAACGCTGCTTTGTCAGCAAGTTCTCTTCCTCTTAAAACACTGCTGTGCTTTCCACAGCGTCAGTCCTGGACTGGGGGATTCAGCGCTGTGGAGGGTTGGTCAGGCTCGCCCAGCTGAGAACCTCCCACTAATTAAAAGTCAGCTGTACAGCAGGCATGAATCCCCTTCCTCTGAGAAACGAGGTGAGACCTGAACCTCTCAGCTTCCAAACTCGGAATGGTTAAAGAATGTAGTTATTTATAAAAATATGCAAGCTGTATGGAGCCAGATAAGGCTGCTTATGAATACCATTAGCCTGTAATTCTCCTCTGACGCTCTTATCCTTGCTCTGCCACTGCTACAAAGATTGCAAAGCAGATAATAGAGCCTTTTGTAAATTAAACAAAATGGGGTGGTTTTTTATAGATTATTCTAACATTTCAATTTGTTTCTCTTTTTCCACTTTGGGTTAATTTGGACCTGGCCTTTTTCCTTCACCCTTCCTCGCCCACCTCCTGGTGCAGTGCCCATCCTTGGCTGGCTGCCCAGAGAAGCTGTGGATGCCCCATCCCTGGAGGGGTTCAAGGCCAGGCTGGATGAGGCTTTGAGCAACCTGGGCTGGTGGGAGGTGTCCCTGCCCATGGCAGGGGGTGGCACTGGGTGGGCTTTAAGGTCCCTTCCCACCCAAACCATCCTGTGATCTGTGATTCATTCTGAGGGCTGCTGGCGCTGAGGCTGGACCACTCCCACCAGGCAGCGGGGATGTGTGGGCAATTGCAGCCCAAATTGCAGTCGTCTTCGTGTTCGATCTGGTGATCAGTAGCCCTGTTCTCTGTTGGAGGTGGCAGCTGCCTCTGCAGCTTCAGGTGCTCATTTAATTCGTGTGAGGAGCTACAAGGCGAAGACCCACACCAGGGAAACCAGCCACGTTTTCCTGGGGAAGTCCTGTGCTTGGGAGAGGTATTTAACAGAAGGTTGCAACTCCAATAAAATCTCTACAAAGCAAACTCTTCCAGCAAAGCCCTGGGCATTTCTCCTGTGCCATGAGTATCCATCCATCCTCCCAGTGCAGCCACGTGCCGGCGGCTGGGAAGGTCAGGAAGGAGCGAAACCGGAGTGGGTTGGTAGAGGTGATTATTCAACTTTGTTCTTCTCTAGCAAATTAATTAGGTTATTATCTGGGGCTCAGCAGCAGCAGGTTGCCATGTGGTTCTCCTGTGTGTGGGTGTAGTCCTGAAGGTTTTCTGAATCTTTTAATTACTAGTCATGAGTGTAGCAAAGCCTTGTGGAGATATGTCTTTGGAGGAAAATATGAATCCTATCTGGATGGGAGGCTGTGGGGAATATTTCCAGCTAGGTGCCAGGAGGCAAACCTGCTTGAAACAGTCTCTGGGAGAAATAACAGCTGAAAGAACAATTCCATAGGTTTGAATCAACGTTATAACAGCAGTGGGGATGTATACATTATGTTTTTAATTTTAACAATCTTATCAAATCTGGCTACCGCAGAGAGGGTTTCAGGGGGCCTTTAGCATTGCCAATATTTTTTTCCTCCACTAAAAGCATCCTTTTGCATGTTCCCTTCTGGAAAAAAACCCTTCCTGTTGTCACTTGGCTATTCTGGTTTCTCATACAGATGTTAAATGTTTATTGCTTAAGAAGAGAAAACACCTCATCCATACACAAGCTGTGTTATGTTCCTCAGCTGTCACTGGAAAAAACCAAGCCCCTAATAATTAATATCTCCATTGGAAGGTGCCTGTATAGCATCACCCAGGACAGACCACGATGCTCGTCAGTAGCTTGGACCTGCTAAGGGGCTTTGCTGAACAAGAAATGGAGCATCTGGTCCATAATCCTCCTTCAATATATTTTTGTATAAAATGAAAAAAAAATCATAAACTTTCTTGGGTTGGTACGTGTGTCCTGCCCCACACCGGCGGCCAGGCATCGTCTGGCCTCAGCAGAGGGACCACCACCCTGCCAGCACCCACCCTTGTATGTATTTCTGCAGGCTTAGCTGCAAGGGGAAGGTACAAGGATGAAGCTTAGAAGCACCAGGCTTAAACCAAACCCAGAGCTCTACAAGCCTCTCTTAATCTGGATTTATTCACCTTGTCAGAGGAACCTGACTTCATCCCCCACTTGATGCTCCTGCTCCACGTAGCCAGTGGGCAATAAATCATCTCCCGTACTTTGGGATATGGTATTGCCTCAAAAGATGGCAGGTAAACACTTGGGTTTATTTGATAACTCAACAGGCTGAACAACCGCCCTGGTTCTTCTCCCAGGAGCTCTGTGCTCTGGCGGCCACCCGACCATCTCAGGCTGGCGCTGCTCCAAGGTGACTGTGCGAAGCGGCGGGTGAACGGGAAGGGAAACGGGACACAGTCAGCCAAGGGTGTTCCGCCACTTGCTGTGGGAAAACGGGGCTAACACGAGCAGTGGGACCGATAAATGCATGGATTTTGGATTCTTCAGTGTCGGAGGAAAAATCCAGCACTGAATTCTGCCCTGAAGTGGAGAAATACCCAAAGTGTTTTATTTTGTCTGTAGGCTTGAACAAACACCCTGACAACAGCACCAGGTAATGCTAATCCTTCCCTGTAATCTCCACCGGATTGCTGGTTAGAAGAGTGTTTGTTACCTGCGATGTGGTCTCTGGCAAACCTGTAATGTCACAGAGGTTGTTAAAAGTGGAGATTTTGAGCAGCATTTGCTGCTGTTCAGATAAAGCAGCCAGCTTTTTCCTTTTGGGGCAATCTTTAGACGATGTTTGTGCAGTTGCGGGCAGAAGTTTCTGCACGTAATTTTTATTCTGAAGACACACATTAGTTAAAAAAAGAAACAGAAAAGAAGTCTAATAGCCTGTAATAACTCATAATGTCAATTCCTAAATTGTGTTTCTGTGGCAGTGAGATTGGCAGTGAGATTACACGAATGTTTTCCTCCAACTGCGGATCTGAGAGACCTGCATATTTTATTCTGTTGATGAAGACAAATTCTTCAAATGTTCGGTTGCGTTAGGTTAACGTCGGAGTGCGTTTCCTCAGGAATATGATGATAAATTGGCTGGTGCTTGGCGTACGCGGGTGCAGTTGATCAGTGAAAGGTTTCAGGATAATACAGAGAGGTCACCCCCCATGAAGTTATTCCGTACGGAGCAGGTCACGCTACGCGTGCTGCTGCCATCCTCTCTGCTGGCTTTTCTCCCACCCCAGACCCAGCTGTGGGATTCTGAGCTTTTCCAGGGCTGCCTTTGCTTTCACCTCCTCTGTGCAGAAACTCATCTGGCTCAACGTTCAGCTGAAACATTTGGGAAAAATCCAGTTCTGCCTAACCTTGGTTTCATCATGTCAGAAACATTCATTTGCAAGACGGTTTTTCTCTTAACTGAGCTTCTTTGTTCTTTTTCTTTCCATTATTTTATTTCTGTCTTCATCTTGCTGAACTCGCTGGTTTCCAAGTATCCATCTTGCTCTCCCCTTGGTTTCACTCATGCTTTTTTCCATTTCTTATCCTTCTTCTTGATGAGCTTTCATCAGTCTGCTCTCTGCTTTTTCTTTTTTTTTAACATTTTCCTTTTGACATTGTTTCCTTAGCATTACTTTCTGGATACACATTTTAAAAAGCCCCGAGGAGAGGGCTGCCAAGGAGGTAGTTGGTGTGAAGTCCCACCCATTCCCTGGTTTCTCCCTGTGCAGAAAGCTGTCCTCTGCTCTTAGCCTCCAGTGCAGAAACACCTTCCCCATCCTCGCAGTCAAGCCCAGGTTTTGGTCCTGCATGAGGAAGGGGGTAAATTCATCCATTGGGACTAATCCCTTGCTGGGAACAGGATGACCTCCAGCCTGTTCAGGCTCCTGGTGGGTGGGATACACGAGGGAAGGGTGATCGTGGTGACGATTGGCTGCACCTGTCAACTGCTGCTTGGATGTCGATGGAAAGTTTTCTTGCAATCTCATCTTGCAAATACTGCACTGCTATCGAAAGAGAGACAGGCAAAAAAAAAAAAAAAAGGTGATTCAGGATGTATTTGACTGAAGATAATGTCTATCCTTCCTGCAAATGCAGCTTGGCTACCTAGGGAAGAAATATGGTCTGTTTAGTTTCATATTTCAGACTTCTTCAGTTTCAACTAGAACAGCGGTAATGAATCATCGACCCCAGAAAAATATCACTGATTTGATTAATTAGCACTTAGAACTCTTCAGAAAGGAAACTTTCAAAGGTTGGAAATAACACTGCCTTTTTTTTTTTTTTTTTTTTTTTTTGGTCCTTCCGTTAACTGGAATCCTAAGAAAAAATCTGCCACGATTTTTATGGGGATTACCTTCCAGCTGGAGCAGAGTAAGCCCTGGCTACACCAGCTCCAGCAGAAATGTTACCATAGACGGATCGGAAGGGAAATTCAAAGGGAAGCAGATTTCATTTGACTGACTTGGAATTTCTCTTTAAAATTGACTTTTTAGGTTGAGAAAGCATGGGATCTATTCAGGATAGACAATGTGTACCTTCCTTCTCATTCATAACCATAGCATTCATCACATTTCACTGTTTTCAATGAGTTATATCACACTCTTGCTGCGACCTGGGCAGAGACACCCAGAGCAAAGAGGGAAGAACACTGGGCAAACTCCAGCGGAATTACAGAAAACAACATTAACCCAACCTCCTCCTGCTGCCCCTCGCTCTCCTCTCCCATCCCTGTACTTCGTGGCTGGATTTTCCCCCGCCCTTTCCACCGGACCCGACTCCTGCCGGAGCATCATCACATTCCCACAGAAAACAGCGCTGACAAGCAAACCTCTTCCCAGGCACTGTGGGCTGGTACTTACCCTTTTATGAAGGTTGCTGTTTTGAAAGTGATCTTTATTTCTTTTTATGCTTCCTAGCAGACCAAAGCAGAATTTCAAGGAGGCTGGCATGGAGGACAAGCACGGGTCTGGCAGCGGGATGTCCCCCAGGTGATGCTGGCTTGGAGGCATCTCGCTGAGACCTGGGAAGTGGTTCCCAGTTTCCTTCGAGGGCTGGGTGCTGGGCTCCAGATAAACTCTCTTTGGGTCTGAACAAGAGCTGAAGTGCCAAGAGAGGTGTCAGAAGTGCCAGTCATTGCTGTTGGTTTGGTGACAGCTGGTGAACCACCAGACTGGGACTGGGGCTGGTCATCCCAGTACTGTGAACCTGGGATGGCACCGTAACTGGGCGTTGGGGGTATTCGCATGTCAAACTGGGAGCCCTGGCTTCTGCCCTTTTCCATTCAAGAAGCACACAAATAGTCCTGGGTTAACTGACACCTAAGGATTTCGTGAAACCCCTACATTCCCTTAATGAGCTCAGTTTTCCAGAACTTGAGCCTGTGTCTGTTCTTAAAAGCTGTTAGGGAGAAAAGGGAGAAAAGCAGCTTTTGTTTTTATTTCATTTAGGAACAGGCATGTTCTGTGGTAATTTAGGACTTAATCTGAAAACAATTTACAATATTATCTTTGCATGATATAATGTTATTACATGTTAATTAAATTAATTGGAATATGTTAACTGGTGGGTAGTCAAATGCACTTTAATTGGATAGACAGCGTTATGGCACAGGGAATAAAGCGACAGACGTCTTTCCTACCTTTGGGTTGTCTGTGTGTGCAGTAAATAGGCTTTGTGTTTCACGATGCTGAACTTTACATGAGCAGTTTTCTGTCTGTTGTGCCTCTGGGATATTCTTTGATCCATGCTGCTTATGTTTTATTGGATTAAAACCACTTTAATAACGGCAGAGAGCTGTGTTTGGATTAAGGAGGAAAATTAACGCTATGAGGAGGGAAATAACGAGACCGCTCGTTTCTTTTTCCCTTGCTGGTCTGACTCCAGGCTCCCTGCACGTGTAAAATCTGTTTGTCAGTGTGTGGGGCTGGCTAGAAAGGGGAACCCTCATTGCTGTCAATTACCATGGACCAGGAGGGGAAAGGGAATGTTTGCTAAACTTTTCTCAAACTTTTGCAAAACTTTGTCGTTTGCAATGGCAACGCAGGTCAGGGGACAGGCCGGTGCTCTGGCTGCAGAGCGGAGCAGCCTTCCCCCGGCGGGTGCAGCCTCATCCAGCACTGCCGTGGGAGAGCAACAGGACACTCGCCTCTCGCAGGGAGAATTCACTCCATTTGAAACGGGGGTGGTGTGTTATCGTTACAACTGGTTTAATGTGAAGAGACAACATTTTTTGTTTTTGTTGAAGAGGCTTCAACAAAATTGGGGTAGTAAGCTCCAAACGCGCTTGTTTCCCCTTCTGTATTACGGTGCTATTCCTACGCAGAGCTGGTTTTGTGGAGATCCAGCACCAACACCCCTCCTGTGAGCCCTGGGCCAGGGTCACACAAAGCAGCTATCACCTCCTGCCCCTTTCAAAGCACTCTTCTCTTTTCTGTTAAGTAGGTGTGAGCATTTGCCGCAGGAACACAATGGATAGGAATCCCCCTGGGGGCTGGCTCTGGGGACTCGGAGGGTCTGGGGCTGCAGAGGAGAGGATGCACGGGTGATGCCAGCCTGCATCCGGGCGTGCCAAGGGCTGCCGAGTGGCTGCGGGGTGTCTCGGTGTGTACCGGGATGGGGGATGTCGCTGGGTGATGTACACATCTATGTCCCACTGTGTCTCAGTGGGTGGCCCCTCAGTGAGGCTTCACGTGGGGCTCAGGCATGCTGGGGCAGTCTGTAGGGCTGCAGCACTTATAAGGATAAAGGGAAAACTCATCGCTAACTGCATCAGATGTATTTTATTTCAGATTCTGACTGTGAGCTGAAATCCTCACCTGTAGCAGGCAGGGCAACACAGACGCGGCTGCTAATGGAGTTACAGCATGGAGAGTTGGGGAAGAGAGGGAGGGTGTGGATTTGTTGCAATAAATTAGGAATTAGGAGGAACATCAAGCCCCTGGAGAAGTTTGTGTGTTCTCACAGAAGCAGCACATGTGCTGATTCCCTTCCTTGCTGTCCCACACTCCTTCCTTCCCTTGGCACACTCTGTAAAGCGTCTCGGGGTCTGGGCTTGGAGCAGCCTGTGTTGGCATGTGAGCAACACAGACAAAAGCCTCGCTCCCGAGAAGAAGAATCCAAGACTATCTCCCAGCCCTGTATGCAGAGCCCTGGCGCATTCACAGGGCTACATAAATATTGCTGCTAATGCTCCAAGCGCTATCACACCCCTCAGCAGCCTTCAGCTGGACATCAGCTCCACAGCTGGGGAGCAGTGCTCTATCCCAATTTCATCTGATTGTGAGAGTAAGTGGCGCAGAGGAAAGCAAGCTGCCTAATGACAGAGCCCTGAAACCAGGCATCTAGAGATTAATCAGGCACAGCACTTTTTCTGTAGGAAACAGCCAATTTCTTTAAAATTAATGGCTTGGAAGAGTTTCTAGTAGACACAAAAAAACCCCTCCACAAACCATGAAAGCCAATTTGGCAGGTTTGCTCGGTGTGTGGAGTGCATGGAGGCAAGTTTGGAGGAGCAGAGTCCACGGGCATAAATATGCAGCATTGGTGCTGCGGGATGCTCCATTGCGGGAGCCCCTGGGAAATGGTCCTGCTCCCGCTTTGGGAAGAAATGCGAAATGTCACGTCTCCCCCACGATGGGCACAGCACATCTTGCTGCTACAAAGCAGGTAGTGAAAAGAGAATTTTTTTTTTTTTCTAAAGCCTGCTGTTATTGGTATTCAACAAACAATAATAATGTAATCAGAGCGATCAAATCTTCAAGTACTGTCAAATTATTTCTGGGAGATGAAAGCATGGGATGTTCTGTGCTGCTGGCAGTTTTTGCTACAGAAACTGAACAAAGTGGAAGGTTTGATAACGCATTAATGTTACAGGTTCTAAGCAGAGCTGTGTGAAACGCTACATATCCCTGACACAGGATCAGGGGGTTTTGTTTTTCTTGTTTCTGGCATGTTGGGGGTTTTCTCTCCCATTTCTGCACGATGATGCTCAGCTCTTCCGTAAAGCCCTGCATGCTCCCAGCAGTGCAGCATCACCAGCCCATCTCCTGGTCCTGCTCAGGTGTCTGAGCTCTGCCATGGGCTGGGGAGCTGGGAAACTGCCCCCCGCTGCTGAAACTTCAGAGATTTGAGGAACCAAACCCAGCTGTGGTTGGATGTTTGGGAGTCTGTAAAACTTCTAAAGAATGAAAAAGAGCCAGTTAAGACTTCGGTCATTTATTTGTCCAAACTGATAAATACAAGATTTTCTGTCTTTTCCAAGGTGTATAATGTGGAGTAAGGGGAGGGGAAAGGAAAATAAGGTGTGGGCTGGGCTGGGCTGCTCAATTTCAAGATAAGAGGAGAGTCCAAGAGCAGTATTGCTCATGGGATCACTGACAGGGACATCTTTCCTGCTCGTACCAAAGCAAAAATAATTGACAGACTTAAAGTAAAATAAGAAAGTGACAAAAGAGAGCAATAGCAAAATTCAGAGGGATTGCAGAGGAGTGTAAAAATAGCACTGACATTTGGAGAAATTTCTAAAGGATATGGGTAACTAAAGCGTTTATTGAAGTGCTGTGATACTCAACATCTACCCCTCAGTGCAGGCTGCTCAGATGGGCAGGAGCCGGTCAGAGGTAGCAGTTGCATCCCCCAGTGATACAGGACAGACACGCTGATGCTGAAACCCTGGGATGGAGACTGGTCCCACCTTGGCTCTCCGTGGGCAGTGGCAGCCGTGATCTCTGGCCAAGCCCTCAGCAGGGAGGGCTCCTGCTCACATCTGGTGCAGCTGGAGGGGGGATGCTCATGGCCAAGTCACAGGCTGGGTGGGGAGGGAGCACTTCTACGTATTTATTTTTAATTTCTTAGTGCTGCTTCATTTAGCTCAGAGAAAACCTTCAGCTACGGCAAGTGGCAGCTTTTATGGGAAACAACACACTTTCCCCACCTGGTGAGAAACTTTTTGAGTTCTGCTGGCTCACTGCCATTAATATGGAAGGATTTTTAATGGGAGAGCTTAAGCCATGGAGTTAATCATGTCATTGTCTAAGTGGATAAATAACTCTTCAGGAATGGTGTTAATCTCTCATGGTCTGCTGATTGTGTTATTGAAAACGTTGGCCATGTTGCTTAGAAATATATGTATTTGGGTTTGTTTTTGTTTTTTGTTTTTTTTTTTTTTTTCCTTTAGGAAGCTACTGGGGAATCCAGTTCAGCTCCTTCCACCATGTCCACCCCAGCATGATCAAACAGGCCACCAGTGTGTTGAGTTTTCTCTGAAAGACCCCATGAAGGGCTTAAAAAAAAACCCCAACAAAACCCAACAGCCACCAAACCCCAAGCAAACACAAAAAAAGACAGAGACATTTCCCCCCACTTGTGCGTGGGGTCTCACCATGAGACACACAGAACTCCATCGCCAGGAAATACCGTGGGAGATGTAACCGCCACCGACCAGCAGCACCCTGGTGAACGGATTGCTTTTTCCCTTTAGGAGCTTGCTTGGCAGTTGAGCTTTGCTCTCACTAAAGTACTTCTTTTTCTTTCAATTTTTGTCTGCTCAAAAATACCCCAAAAAGAAACTTAGGGGTGTTTTTTCCTCTCTAGCAGAATAGCCTCACCAGCAGTTCCTTAGGCTATTTTTAAATTAAAAAGAGCAGAGGAATTTTCTAATAAGAAGAGAGCAATTTGGTCATTATTAGTGTCCCCTAAAGCCCAAGCCTGAAACACAGTCTTCCCCACCTCCTTTTGGAGAGGAAAAGCCCAACAAGTCTGCTGTTGTGCCAGGCATGGGGTTCTCTTCTTGGCTTGTTTTTTTTAATGTAAGATTTATTTTTTTTTTTACTCTTGTCTTAAATTTGCAATCCTCAAGATGTCCGGAGAGTTAAACTGCTTTACAGGGTTGATCACAAGTCTTTACTGAGCGGTAATAGTGATTTTTTTTTTTTTTTAATGAGCAATACCAAGATGGCTAGATGTATTTACTTCCAAAAACCTGTGCTAACAGTTTTTTCTTTTAAGCTGCTTAGAATTTCTCCTCTCTTTCTATTTCCCCATCTTATGAAAATTTAAGGTCATATCCATTTGTACATTAAAAATACCCATTCCTTTTCCTAAAGAAAGTAATTACTGAAAAAGTAATAATTTGGGATTCTGCCTCAATGGCTCTTTAGTAGGTATTTCTTTAAAATGTTCTTGAATATTTCCTAAGAGCTAATTTTATACAAATAAAGTTAGGGAAATGTCATTATGGATGGATGAAATAATAAAGAGCATTATTACTTGAACAAAAGGAACTGATCTGAATGCAGCAATTATTAGTGTAATGATAATGATTAGCTAGAGATACTTTGGGCCAACACATGGTTTTCTTAGGTAAGCTGGATGCACGTTTATAATTTACAAAGGATATCTGGCACAGCAGAAGCAAGTGTTTGGAAGCCAAATAACAGACTTCTGATATTGCTACCAAGATTTCAGAAAAAAAGTAGATGTGTTCCAGGGGAAGGAGAAAGGATGCTACAGCAAAGCCTGTTTTGTGGTTTGGTTGGTTGGTTGGGTTTTTTTAAGAGCTCTGAGCAGGTCTATCAAAAAGAGGGGAAAACCATGTAGATGATTTTATGAAAGATGAAACAGTCAAGTATCTTTTCTAATTGTATTAAGAAACAAAGAAAAAATATCCTCTTGTAACCACACCTAGTGCAAAATCACCGTTGGGGTGTGGTTGTGAGATGAATCACAGAATGTTAGACATTGGAAGGGACCTCGGAAGATCATCTAGTCCAATCCCCCTGCCCAGGAGATGTCTCTGTGGGCAAGCCCAGGAACATGCTCGCATCCAGTTCATCTCGCAACGGCCTGTCTCTGGAGCGGTTTTGCTGCTTTCAGCACCGACAGCTGACTCTGGCATCTGCCATGAACCCTTCTGTCAAAGACGCCAAGTGAAGAAGGTTCTTGATGTCAGCCCGTAGCCCCCAGGAAAACTCATTAAGAGCTGAGCTGCTCCATGAGCTGATTTGAAAACAGAGGTTCTCGCACAAGGAAGATGATTATTCAACAAAATTATTTATTTTTTTGCAGCAAAGAAAATACAGAAGGGGCTTGTGAATGAATGACGTGTTGTGAGGAAGCGTCAGTTGGGAACATCACCTGAGACCAGCCTGTGCACCCGCCCCGGCCGCGTGCGCTCTTCCCCTCCGCACAGAGCGGAGATGGGATCAGAGGGAGACTCTGGCTGTAAGGAAGGGAAGAAGGCAAGAGAGGAAATAACGCTCGCTTTGGCCCTCCGGTATTTGCTTTTAACACTGGAGGTGGTGTCCTCTTCAGCCAAGCCCAAACACAAATAAGTGATGGTGCTGGGAGTGCTCAAGGCACGGACAGCATCGCACAGCTTGGAGATCTCCAGAGAGAGGAGAGCCGGCGTTCACCTGCTGCAGACAGAAAGCAAATCCGGCCTTGAAGGGGTTTTTTTGTTTGGGTTTTGGGTTTTTTTTTTTATTGACCAAAGTGTCAGGGAAATAAAGAGGGAAGATGAACTGGAAAGGTTAGCTGAAAAACCCCAGCAACAACCCCACCCAAAAATGCGTTTTAAGATTTTGAAATCAGCTGAATTGCAGGAGAAGGGACTGGGGGTGGAATAAATGGCTGAAGCTAACAGCCAACTGCAAAGTAAAATCGTCCCTGAAATGGGTGATTAGGCTGCAAGGAAAAGGAGCTGCAACGAGGAGAGACCGGGAGAGCTCTGTCCTGAAAGCGCTGCAAAACGCTCTCCTGGGAGCGGAGCAGAGCCCATCACAGCTCAGTCACTGCAGAGCGATACCCGGGGATTTAATGCTGGAGAAATTAAATCTGAAGGTTTCCAGATGGAATAATTAGTTTTTGGTACTTTTTTTTTTTTTTTTTTTTTTGGTAACTTGACACTGATATTTCCACCTTTGGTTCCCAGCATGGTTTTGGAGAGAAGTCTGGAATCCGGTGTGCTGTCTCCAGCACGGAATCCAGAGGAGTAGTAACGGTATTTAAGAGCAGTAAACTGGGAAGATAAATAATCAGGTGAAGAAAGTGTATTGAAGTTACTACAAAGAGGATAAAGCCTACAAAAAATGGAATTGCTCAGCTGACAAAGCGAAGTTTTAAACTCGCAGTGAGCTTTGACAGAACCTTGTTAACACGGGGAGGTAGAACGCCTCATTAAGGAGCAAAAACATGTATCTGTCCCTTGGAATAATGTGTACAAAGTAGAGGTAGCGATGATTTTTCCACCTTCTGCGGAGATCAGAGTGCCCACGACTTGCCCTCCCTCCCCTCGTGTATTTTAAATAACCCGAGTTCAGCGTAACCAACTGTCTCAGAGCGCTGCCTCTGCAGTGAGTCCTTCTGAGCCGTTTGTGAAAATAGCGCGTGGGCTGATGGTAATTAGGTGCCTCGGGAAAAGTCTGTCCTTGGCACGGAGCGCTACTGTCTCTTCCCCAAGTGATCTGGTGCGCGCTGTGTGCCGCGGCGGTGCGGTGGGTGGGCGCAGCACCCCTCCAACACTCCCACTCTGCCTCCAGAACCTTTCTGTGGGGCATCACCTCCGCACCCAGAAGCCTCCTGCGGGTCTGGTGGGTGACACGACCATCCTTCGAAGACCAGCAGGCACCGTGCGTGCTGCAGACAGCAGCTCCAAGGCAGAAAGTTGTGTCCTGTGGGCAGTTTTGAAGCCTTTCTTCGAGAGTTGCCCCAACCCTGGAGGGGCTCAAGGCCAGGCTGGATGAGGCTTGGAGCAACCTGGGCTAGTGGAGGGTGTCCCTGCCCATGGCAGTTGGAACTCGATGGTCTTCAAGGTCCCTTCCAACCCCAGCCATCTGTGATTCTGTGATTCTCCGAATGACTGTTTGCAGCCCACTGCAAAGCTGACCGTGCTGGTGGCTGTCCCCAGGGTTCCCCGCATCCCAGAGCTGTTCCTCCCCTTCCTGCTCTTTCTAAGGTTCACTGCTGAGTTGGAGCACAGCGGGTTTCAGGAAGGGCTTTGTGACTATCAGATAAACCATGGGGCTGTTCTGCTGTCTGATGCCTTGGCCGTCAATGCAGTGCTGCTCCCGTGTCTTCTCTGGAAAACTGATCTCCTCTACACTGGAGATTAAGCAATAACAAATTGTTCAGGACTGTAAGAACTGGTATGAAGACTCCTCCTCTTCCAACTTCCATGCAAACCAGTGTTAAAATTCTCAGTGGTCTGCAGCAGTGAGAAGAGGACAATTTTTTATCCCTCCAGGATGAAAGACAACTTGCTTTTGGGCTGTTTCGCTGGACTGTGGTATCCTCTGCCTGCCCTGCTGTGGAGTGAGCAGATTTGATTCCTGCTCTTCACCTTTTATTGGTAAACTAGCTACTAGTGAGCACCAAAAAAAATGTGGATCTTTATACTATAAACCCTACCATCAGTCCTTCTGCAAGGGCGTTCATCTGACTACCCATCAAGTATCTCTTCGGAGTAGTAGGTAGATGTGAGATGGCACCATCTGTTGTTTGTTGTTTTGGAACCCACAGCTTTTTGACTAGCTAGATGTTTTGAGCTAACCATACACATATTTTGCAGAAATACATGAAACAGTTCATCCCTAAGCAAGTTGTCGTGAGTGAACTCATTGATCTGACTTCACTGAGAACCTGGAACACTCACACTTTCTACCTAGGTACCACAAAATTCACGTGAGATATGTGGTGATGCAGAGGACCAGATCTCCAGGCTTTCAGTGATGGCTGAGGAATGTAAATCAGGAAAGCATCCCTCTTTTGAAAAAGTTGAAACTAAAACACCCCTCCTGAGGACTGCCTTGTGCTCTGGGGAGCGGTGGGCTCTGTTCCACCATCCGCCGCTCACACGTGCTGCGTGGCTCCTCCTCGGCACGGGCATCGGCAGCAGAATCCCATGAGAACCCAACTGGCTGAGGCATCGGGGTTTGATCCCTCTCTCCAGGTACAGAGGGACTGGTGCTTGGTACCGCTGCTTGGGGATGTGTCAAAGCTCCAGATGAGCTGCACGGGAGAATAAAAACAGCACCCGTGATGCTGCTAGCTGGAATAAAAGCCATAGGAGCCATCAAGCCCCATGCTACAGACTAGCTGGACCCCAGCTCATTTCCCTCGTAGCACGGCACCGCACAATGAGGTGCAGAGTGGGTTTGTTTGATGCATTGCTGAAATATCTGCTACTTACCGCTGCTGGAAACAAATGACTAATGCAGCAGATAAGGATTAACCCGAGGGACAGACTATTAGTCTGTGTTGTTATGAGAAAACTCAACAGAATAATCGCCTCGCCGGGTCATTTGTTCGGCCGGCTCTTTGACAGCTCTGCTCGGGAGGCAATGAGAGCTCCTCGGATGGGGTCCCTGATTGCTGCGCCGCTGGGAAGGAGCGAACCGGGTGGGTTAGTACTGCAAAAGGAAAATCTGCTTGTGCTGCAGAGATGTGCGGAGATGGCAGAGGAGACCCCCCCCTCCTCGCCCCAGCCCCTCCGCGGGTACCAGATGAGCAGTTGGAGCTGGGGCAGAGGCTGGCAGCGAGACCTGCAGACCCCCTTCCCTGGGACGCTGAGCTTCGATGGCACATGGAAGCAGGAGGAATTTATTTACTAGGGGTTTGCTGAAGCATGTAATTCTGCCGAGATTCTGGTCAGTGCCATCATCTACAGGCAGCCTCAGCACGTTCAGATATTCACGGACAGATATCCCCGTACACGGGGGCTTCTGCATAACGGCTTCTGGGGCACGGTCCAGGACACTGCAGTCCAGGTGTGTCACACCAAATTAAACTTATCCCGACGGATGGCTACTGTGATACCAGGGAGAGTTACAGCACCTGTTCTGTAAAATAGCTTGGTCATTGCCTGATACTGTCTCACAAGACAACCTTGGCATGAGGAAATGTGGTTAACAATGTCCTCAATAAGAAAATTTAATTTAATTCAGATATTAACCAAAGGGATCCCTTTTTGATTGTTTAGACCCATTTTTTTTCAGACTTAAAAATGAAAGTGGTGGGTCTAAACCTTTTATTCCAGTGCTACATTGGCATTTTGGCTACCTAAAGTACACTTTGTGGCATTTCAGGGCTGAAAATATGCATATGCACAAGATGTGAGACTGTATAACTCTCTCAGGTGACTTATTTTTTTCCAAAGCACTTCCAAGGTGAAGTTGCAAGAGTTGAAAAAAGTTCTGCCCCAAGCCCTTCACCTTTCTTTCACCATGGCCTTTCTATTGACTCTGCCTTTTGTCACAAAAGGTGAAAAATAAACCCCTTTTGCTGACTCGTGAGGTTTTCCAGTCTGGTGATTCCCTGAGGCTTTGTGCCGTGCTGTGCTGGCCTCGGGCAGGGAGCTGTGCCCCGACCTATGCGGGAGGAGGAACCCCCAGCCCTTCTCTGTCCCCTTCCCACCCTTAGAAAACTCTCCCAAGGCCCAGACTATTTTCTCCTTGCTACAATTTAGGACTGCTGCTTCTTGTCCTGTCCACCATGAGCATGAAAAGCAGATTAATCCCTTCTTCTCCTCAGCAGCCCTTGTGCATATTTTCAGGTCATTAGCAAATCCCTGCTCCCCCGTCTCCTTTCCATTCTTTAGCCCCCATGGACCACCAGCATCTCCAGCCCACCAGCATCACGAGCGCCAGCTTCACCCAGCTCTGAGCACTGGGGAGAGACTCCTCGAGCCATTAACACCGCAGCTGGGGTGGCTGGCTGGGGCTGTTGCTGAAATGACAAGCCATCCTCTTGGTGCTATATGCTACGTCAAGCACACCAGGTTTTACGGTGACCGTAAATGTCCCCTTCGTTCACAGGAATGTGTAACGACCTTGGCAGGAGAGGAAGAGCACGAGTGCCACGGGCACTGGGAATATGCTCCATGAGGAACTGGGAACTGCCCAGACCTATTTTAATTCCCACTGGAAGGCAAGGACATCCCTCCAGCCTCTCTGTTATGGAAAATACTGCAAGGGCGGAGTGGGAGGAAGGTGTGTGTTCAGGGCAGCCCCCTACTTGAACAAAGCAACCCCCTGCCTGTGCTTCGGATGGGCAGGGAGCGGTCCGTGGTATGGAGCATCAGAGAAGCCGCTTCGCTCTTTAGGGGAGGCCACCCCATGCTCTGACGATGAACACAATGCAGATCCCGCACATACGAGAAGGGGAAGCACGTCCAGAACATGAAAACTTTATCTGAACCTTTTCACTTTGTTCCCAGCAATGGCACTGGCTGCCTGAACTCGCTGCGGCTGGCTCCGCTCTGTGCTGCTGCTGGGCTCGGCATCACTGCCACACTCTGGGCTGGCTGGGAAAAGCACAGCCCCGGCAGCCCGCATCGCCTGTGCTGGGGTGATGCAGCCCCTCGCTCCTGCCAGCACCCCTCGTCCCTGCTGTCCTCCCTCGTCCCTGCTGTCCCCCCTCACCCCTGCCATCACCCCTCATCTGCCGGGATGCAGTGCGGGTACACTGAGCTCTGACCACAATGAGCCTCTTGGGTACGGGCTTGTCATCTACCTGCCGCACAAATACCCTGGGAAACACCCAAACCGTTCCCCAGCTCCAGCGAAAGAGGCAACAATAATTTTGTTATTATTTTTTCAAGTGTTGGAGAAGGAAGGTTAAGTGACAAAGCGGCTGAGGCGTGTGTGCGCATCCTTCAGCCAGGCTACAGCATGTCTGTCTGTCTCCTCTGACCCCCGCTGACCCGAGCGAGCTGGGATTTTCTGCAGCCACATTACATGTACAGACTGTCCCATCTAACATTCATTGAATCACAGAATATCTCAAGCTGGAAGGGGCCCATAAAGGTCATCGAGTCCAACTCCCTGCTCCTTGCAGGACTACCTAACGCTAAACCACGACTAAGAGCATCGTCCAGATGCTAAAGAAGTGGCTGAACTTTTCTTTCAACCTTTTTCCTCCCGAAAATAATCTTCAGCCACTAATAAAATGTTCTATTTTGCTGTTATTTTCAGTATTTTATAGGTGAACTCTCGCATATAAACCAGACTACCACCGCATTTCACAGGAAGCAGACTTTTTTTTTTTCTTTTTGTTGTTGTTGCCTTTGTGTTTCTGTTTCTCTGCTCACTTGCAATCACCAGGCAGTGATTTTTGAGTTTCACCAATAGCCAAGCACAAAACCATGTAGAAGGGATCTCTTTACCTGACTTCTGTCACTTTGCAGATTACGCAAATCTGTATTTCCCAGGATCTCTGAGGACAACTGTAAGCAATGTATTTCCCTGATCCCGTGTTTATCCACAGATCATAACAATTCTATTTCAAAACTTCTCGGGAATTACCTTTACTAAGGTCATTCACTGCCACGGGAGATCCAATTCCCTTGCAGACCAAATAAAATCAGAGGCTGAGGAGAAAAGATTATTTTCTGAGACCTTTGACTTTCTTCCGTGCAGTTTTAAGAAGCTCTTGGTTCACCT
>NW_010125367.1:0-352 GCF_000699245.1 Pterocles gutturalis
GCGTGCTCGTCGGGAAAGGCAGCTCTGGCTGCGCTCCGGGCCGTTCTCGTGCGCTGCTGCTGCTTCAAACCAAATCGTTCTTCGACGCGTGGGACCCGAGATCCCCACTCAGCAAGCCAAAGACACATTCTAAAATTGCTTTTGTGATACAACACCCTTATCCTGAGAGAAAACAGGGCAGAGCAGAGATGTGCACTTGTGTGCGTATCTGCAAGGGGATGGGGAAAAGTCCTGTCCGTGTCTCAGTTCTGGTAATTGGGTTTAATCGTGGGCAGTCAACAGCCACGCTAAGCCTAGGTCTGAGACTGATACTCCAATCGGGGCACTGACCTCAGTGTTATGTCTCTGCTCC
>NW_010125367.1:364-2241 GCF_000699245.1 Pterocles gutturalis
CAGCATCTTGGAGGAAGCCCTCTCCCACAGACGTGTTGTCCGTCCGAGTGTGGAAGTAAAGCGAGATGCAGGTGTTATAGACAAATTGAGACACTAAGTCCCACTTAGATTAATTAAATGTTTATTAAGGTAGGAAAGCAAAACAGCGCTGGGTGGCCCGGGAGACGCAGCTCCACCAAGGCTCGCAAAATTTCAAGCAAGCTGAGTGACCCTTTTATCCTTACAGAGGTTGATTTTGGCATCTTCGTTATGCCCCTCCCCCCCCCCCCCCCCATTACTATTAGATCCCATACTTCTTTCAGGCAGTTTCGATAGAAAAGATCAGCTATAAATTTGGTTTATACAAACATACTTCTTATACAATTAATTAGTTCAAAGGTTAAACAAAGGCATATATAAGCTATAAATTTGGCTTATACAAACATTCTTCTTATACAATTAATTAGTTCAAGGTTTGAACAAAGGCACATATTATGGTGGTTTAACTCTTATCTAGGCAGAATGCTTCCCTGTCTAGTACAGTGAGAATGTTTGTCTTGCTTCACTTGTCTGAGCGAGAATGTCTGTCTTACTTCACTTGTCTGATCAGTAAATTATCTCTGGTCATATATTACACAGGCTGCCCACTGACATGGGGGATGCACAGAGACATGGATGTATTTTCTTCCCGTGGGACTCCTGTCACCTTTTCCTGTCTGATTCAGCCCTGTGTGATCACAATGCCCTTTCCTGCTGTCTGCTGTCCCCCGTGGAAGGACAGTTTGAGACCTTCACTCCTGGAGTGGTTAGAAATCTCCTGGTAGTGAGCAGTTTACCCTGACCTAGTGCTAGCCTTATTCTTTAACTTGAACAGCTCTTCTCCTCTGCATCTTAACCTTCTTTCCCTTTTCTTTGAGTTTTATTTTCAGAGCTATTTATGAGGAAGCATCATATGTACCCTTTTTTTTGTTGTATATGTATCCTTTTTTTGTTGTGCACAAAATCTGTGTAGAAGGAAACACTTTTCATCATTCACTATGAAAGAGGTGGTCACTGCCCTCCAACAGGTCTGCACTGCATGTTTACTAATTTAAATTCATCTCTCTTGAGGGGACATCACCAGAGGTGTACACAGTCTTCAAAGTGAGGTCTTACGAAGATCATGTGCAGCTCTGTCTCTTATGTCCTTATCTCCATCATGTCATACCCGCCTGCTGTTACCATCTTCCAGATGACCTGCAAAGCTTATGTTTCTTTCATACTGCTCTCTCTAAATTGATATGTAGTTGCAAAATTGATTCCTAGGTGGAAAACTACGATGGGCAGAGTGGTGGTCCGTAGGCCAAGACAGACTATACCAGCTGCTACATGTAAGGTGAGATAATACTACACTTGAGAGTATCCTGGTTTCCGCTGGGACAGAGTTAACTCTCCTCACAGCAGCTACTGTGAGGCTGTGTTTGGATTTGTGCTGAGGAGAAGGCTGATCACATACTGATGGTTATAGTTGCTGCCAGGACAGTCAAGGACTTTCCAGCTTCTCTGCTGTGCCAGTGTCTGCAGGGGCAGGAGAAGCTGGGAGGGAGCACAGCCACAGTTACTAGCCTGGGACTCGACCTCAGTCTAAGGACTGAGACCCAAATTGGCCCATGGTCTATTCCATATCATGCACAACATGCCCAGTGTAGAGGTGGGGCTCTGCCTGGAAGTATTCTCTCTTTCTAGGTCAACTCTCCTTGGGTGGTCCCTCTCCCAGGGTTGTCCCTCCCTTGATCAGCTCTCGGGTGCATGGGCTCTTATCTCTGTGGCAGGACTGCAGTTTTGGGACTCTCCGTGCTCTGGGATCATGAGCCAGGAATAGGTTGAGCTTTGGTCACTGGGTGGTGAGCAGTATCACT